>NW_008710245.1:282812-568331 GCF_000327385.1 Lottia gigantea
GATAAAGACCAGAGAACACTGGTCGAAACGTCGCTCAAATAAAGTTATAGTAATTGTAATCCATAACAATTTTTTCATTATACCGTTGTTGTTTGTTTGTTCCCGTCAAAAGGGTTCCACAACATGCAATCGACTGTTACAACAGACACAATCAAAGCAAGTTAACCTTGGGTACCAGAAATCTCCATACGAGGCTCTATGCTTCGACATGACAAGGAAATTCAAGGTTCACAATATTGCCTGGTGCAATCGACTGTTACAACAGACACAATCAAAGCAAGTTAACCTTGGGTACCAGAAATCTCCATACGAGGCTCTATGCTTCGACATGACAAGGAAATTCAAGGTTCACAATATTGCCTGGTGCAATCGACTGTTACAACAGACACAATCAAAGCAAGTTAACCTTGGGTACCAGAAATCTCCATACGAGGCTCTATGCTTCGACATGACAAGGAAATTCAAGGTTCACAATATTGCCTGGTACAATTTAAAATGACCAATCATACTTTAGTCTCAGAAACGAGCATTTTTTTGAAGCTTATACCATTAGTTAAAGTGTTCACAGCTCACAACTCACCGTCGAAATTTGAGTATTGGTACAACTTCCATACAGAGTTAATGTTGATCAAACTGACTACTTACTTCTTACTTACGGACAAATCCGGGAAAAAATGCTGTAAATGGAGTGCTTGAAATTAATCCACAAAGCTACATGTACAGCTATAGCAAGTTTTTGTTTTTGTGCGTCAGAATATAATATAGGTCTAGTCATTTAATTAGGCAATTTCATTGACCTTCAATTTCCTTAATTTGCGACAATTATTGTCAGTTGAAATTAAGTCTCAATTGTTTTAATATTACATGTATATTGAGACAATCTTCTCCACAATCGGTTATCACACACCAAATAATATATATGGTGGGGGTTTTTGAAACTGTCGTGGTTCAGTTTCAAAATGAGACAGACCTGTGAAAGGCCATAAGCCTCCCATGGGGCGTTTGAGAGAGTTCTCTGGAACTTCTTCCCAAAGAGATAAAGATCAAATATAGAGCATTTAACTAAAATATTTTATTCAAAATGATACAATGAAGTACAAATGAAAGTTGGCAACTAACGTGTCAATAACCTAAAACTGGTCTGATTGAGTGAGATATATATCTCGAGTTATCTCCCATCTAATGCATTTATCATTAGGCTATACGGAATAAGGCATTTGCCATTTTTGCGGGATGGGGTTTGATTTTAAGGGATATACCGGTAGTAAATTGTAAAGCAAACGTGAAATTTTAAGTTTGAAAAGAGTAACATAATTAGATATTACTGTCAATAATACTGATGAAATATCATAATTATTATTCAAAACAATTTCTCAGCAGTGGACATATAATAGATATAGCAGGATATATGTTGAATGAATCCTCCATGGGGGTTCCATCCGTTTAAGTTTGTACTTGGCAGTAGGGGTCGAAATTCGGACTTAGTCGAGTTAACCTGTGTTGAATAAAGTTAACTTTTGAAGTTGCAACATTTCATGGTTTCCCTACTTCGTTGTCGTCAATGGCGGTTTAACGTCGAAATTATATTTATACTCTAAAGTGTGTTGGTCCATAACCAAGTAAGGTGCGAGCCTTGTCCCCCACTCATAGAACTATATCAAAGAATCGTCTTTTTTGTAGATATCTGTGACAAAATAATTCCTGGAATTCAAATTTAAGCGGGAAAGTTTTAAGCGCCGTCTATTGAATGATTTCCTGTTTCTTACTTCCGAGTTGACCGCGCATATTCTATTTATATTCTTAGCTGTTGTTAACGATACAACGTGAATAGGCCTATACTAAACAACAAGGTTCGTATTCTTGATTTTTATATTCACAAAACCTTGTAAGTCATATTTTACAATCCAATGCAACAGTTTCTAATACCTGTATTATAACCATGTAGGTGATTTTGTAATCATATAGTAAACTGTTATACAAAATGCATATTTTCATATTCCTTTATTGAAGTCTACATCACAACTGTGCGTTATTAGATATATTGCCCTGCTTGATATACCATTAA
Organism: Lottia gigantea; assembly: GCF_000327385.1. Taxonomy (NCBI): domain Eukaryota; kingdom Metazoa; phylum Mollusca; class Gastropoda; family Lottiidae; genus Lottia; species Lottia gigantea. Next base: position 284,878 of record NW_008710245.1, read on the forward strand.
TGATAAACAGCTGATAATGAACATTAATGTAGTAAATTAGTGATTAGTTTCATATATTTAATAATGAGGCAGAATGAAGTACTATAGTTATATCACAATAATTATCAAATCCCACATTTGGTTTTGCAATTTAAATCAGGGCATTGGATTAAAAAACAAAAAAGTTTGTAAAAAGTTCAACAAGCCCCTACATGCTTTACATGTTGTTGACATTGGTTGACTTATAAATAATCTAGTATATATAAGCCAATAAAAAAGATCTCTATAAATAATTGATATCATTTTTGATTTTCAAAACTTGAACTATGGAAATTTATAAAAAAAATAGTGTAATTTTTCAAGTAAAGAAAACAAAATTGTTTTTAAAATCAAATAATCAGGCCAATACACAAATTCTCTTCAATAATCAAGAATTGTAATTGAAAATAATTGACATTGTCATGAAAGTTCACTACAAAAACAAGTCCAGGCATTTAGAGAATTAATCAATGAAAAAGCTGGGTTGGATTTTTTTTATACGATACCCTACTGATTTGCATTGATCAGTTACGTGTATCAATGCCTACTGTTGACAAGTTCATTATGTGTGGCCACAAATATGCATGGATTTAAAGAGGTGCGCACTCCATAATCTCATAACCCATGAAATACACAAATATAGGGAAATATTGTGACAGATGCTTCATGAACATGATATTTCTATCTTTAAATCATTATAAAAAAGAGAAATTTTGTGTTTAGTCATGCATGGTTGAATGGAATAAACATCCTAAAGTCTTAGCCAAATATAAAAATTGTAACATTAGTGAACGGATGAAGTGTTTAATTTCCCAATGATTTTATAAGCTAACATTTTCTAAAATCCAAAAATATAGATCTTCATTAAATAACCTTAACATCAGCGACTTGTGAAAATTTCTCATATTATGATAGACCAGAGTCAAATAGTAGTAGAGCCCTGAATGGCCCAGAAGGTCAAATTGCCCATAGGTCAGCATACTCCCTCAGAATATGGTATTTACATTAAAATGTAATTCAAGTGAACTATATGATTTATCAGACTGATGGTGTTCTATATATATTAGTCAGAATGATCCAGTCAGTAGTGGGTGTGGTTATTTCATTAGTTCCAGTTCTATTTTAATATTCAAGCTATGTATTAAGCAGGCTCTTTGATCAATTTCTTTAAAGAAAGATATACTAATATTGGTTAATTTGCATCCACTATACTGGAAGTCCAATATATCCAACATGTTCATTAGTGTGTACTTCATGAAGTATTTAAAGGGACAGTCTGTTTTTTTTTCATATTCTATTGAGGCTTGGAGTGTCATAAACTTTTAACTGTATGCCAACCAGCCCCGTCGTTTGGGTGGGGTCAGTGGGGCTGGGCCCCAGCAAGTGAGAATTAAGCCTCAGGATAACCTTCTTCAGTTCAGCAGAGATTGATTCATTTAGTGTGTCTTTGTACAAAATCAAAAAGATATAGATTTTGGCGCCTCAAAATTGTCTGAAATGAGTTCTCTGGGCCTTAAAATCTTCAAATTTTCTGAGTACAAAATCTGAGCCCCAGCACCAATTCATTCCTGGAGACAGGGCTGATGCCAACATGTATTAATTGAACATTTCATTTTTCAACTAGACTCAAGTTTAATGTATAGAATACAAAGAGTTTATAAAAGATAAAGTATTATACAGGATAAGTCCAGTTCTTCACATTTAGATTAAATTAGATTGTCACTAAACAAATTGATACCTTCCTGAATAACAAGAACCTAATTATTAAATGTTTCACACCAATTTATCTTTTATAATTTGAAACTAAGATTGTATTTGTAGCAAAATTTGTTCTGTAGCTACTCTAGGGAGTTCACAAATTACTAAACTATGTGGCTGTGGCCTTAAAAAGTGAAATAATTGATTGTACTAAAACTTGCTTTTTAATTATTAAATTTGATCTTAAAAGAATATTGAACTTCCTGAATATAAAGTGCTATTGTATAATGTTTCATATTTCCTGAAGAAGTTTTTTTTATAAGTTTAATGATTCATTTAAGTCATATGGGTCATAATAACTTGTAATTGAATAACAACAAATCAGTAACAAAAATTGTCATTGTATTGATAAGAAAACATATTTGAATTCCATGGATTTAAAGAAAGAAGTATATCAGAGGCCCAGTTCTACAAAATGTAGAAAAGAAGGATTATGTATTATGCACCAGCTTCAAAAAAACCAGAATTGTTAAAAAGTAATCTTTACTTTATGAACATCATTTGAGTGCGTAGACATAAATTGATCTGATGATGTTGACTTATATAGTAGAGACAGGTGTCGCACAAAGCAGACCATGCTTACTCATTTCAAAACACCTGATGTTACTTCTATTTGGAGGAGTCTACTAATATACTACCTTTGCTCTGACTTTGCCATGACTTTGCCATACTTTGGACAAGCTTTTGTTGAACTTTATTAATTTTTATTTAAGAATAATACAGATATTTCAATATTTGTCAAGATATTCTAAGTAAAATCGGCACATACATCCACTGTCAAGAAAGTGATAAATTTTACCCTGAAACTTTTTAAAGAAAAATAGCCTGCTGCTTCTAGTTGGACATTGCAATATCTTGATCTTTATCTTGAGATTCTCTGTAATCTGCTGAAAATGAAAACATAAATCTATATTTGACATGCATGTAACAACAAATGTCATTTTACACTTCAAGGTCGAGTTAACAATAAAATCTTTATATTAAAGAGAAGTTGTTATAGATTATGTATGACACCCACATTACATGGTATAAATTATTCATAAGTGTATGAAGCTAACTAACTGCACTAGCTATGCTAAAATTTCAATTTTTGGAAAGTTAGCCCTTATTTCCAAAACTTGCTGTCCTGATTAGGATTGTGTATCAGAAACATATTGTGTTGGCAGCATAAAATGGGCTCTTGTTATTTTGATATGGAAATTAATATGGAAGCATATAGGTTTAAAGTTTCATGTTGCCTTCCAGACTAGTTTAATTATATAAGTAATTAAATCTCACAACAAACAAACTGTTTTTGTCTTAAGCAAAACAACTGACTGGAGATTTTCTGTTTCCTCTTGTGCCCTCAGCCCTCAGTGAAACTTTGTGTGTCCCCTGCTTTATTATGGAAGGTTGTGAATTAAAGGTTTGATTTAACCTCTTTTACTTCAATGCATAGAATAAGAATCATCAAATGTTCATCTTTGATATGCAGGCATGTTCAATTTGCCTTACTGACTTCACTGTAAACTATATCAGAGGATATGAAATACATCCATGACTATATTTAAGTGAAAATTGTATTATGTCCTTTTGTTAGGAATTATCTCATAATAGAAAATTTTAAACAAAATGGAACTGTTTAGCTTTAATGCTAAAAACAAACACCATTGCTTTGCAGAAACTTATTGCCAATTGGGCAAAACAGATCAGCCACCTGGCCTAGGTTACATGTATTTACAGAGAATTGAAAGAAGGGATTTCCATTGAGATAATTTTAGTTCAAGGTAATTCTAAAAAAATGTAGCTTTTGTGGCTACCTTTTTGATCATTTCTGTTGAATGCTTCATCAAGAAGATTTCTAAGCAAGTAGGTATCTTTGATTTCAAATTAATGCTAGGCACGTCATTTTTTATGGTGTATATTAGACCTTTGTTTATAACGAGGAAATTTTATTGAAACAAGTTCGGAATGTGTATGAGATCACTTAAAGCTACTGTTTGCCAATCTAATTTCCTGTTCAATTGATTCCATATATTATTTCAAAAATCCATCCTTGAATCTGAGGTTTGGTTTGCAAAAAAACCAAAATGAATACTTGAAATATTAGCTTTAGCTTGTTTCACTCTTAAACTGTGTAGCCCTTTGATTTTAATGTAAGAAGAGAGAGTATTGATTTATAAAGTTATTGGTAGATATATAAAAGACTAAATACTAGGTCATCAAGTGGTTTCCTATTTATTAATAGGCATATATAATTACCACTTATAAAACATCAAGCTATTTATTTGATTATGTACCGGGTCCTTTAAAAGACCTATATGCATGAATCACCATATTTGGTTTCTATGAATAAAGTATAATGACCACCCATCATGGCTGTTTACTTAAAGGGGAACAGTCAGCATTTTCGGGAATTTATTTGGCTCTTTATTGTGCTTTAATAGTCTTAAGAAATACTAAAACACACGTAAATCACATAATCCTTTATATTAAAGAGAAGTTGTAATAGATATGTATGACACCCACATTACATGGTATAAATTATACAAAGTGTATGAAGCTAACTAAATGCTAGAAGATCAATTTTTGGAAAGTTGGCCCTTAATTCTTCATGGTATTGTGAAGCTTGATAATGAATGGTATTGTTAATCTTCATTACTTTTGTCAGGGACTCAAAAGTGAAATGGAAAGCTCAATATCATTGTGTTAGTTTATTTTGGCTAGGCAGCCAACTTTAATTTGGATTAAGGAAATATTTAGGTTTCTAGGTATTTATGAATATCTACGTATTTTAATTGTTTGAGCCCAACTGTAATATGATAAAGCTAATCTTTTATACCTATATCTACCTATATCTGTTATAAGTATATAGCCTATATTTTAATTCTATTGATTATAGGTTTTGTGTATCAAAATCATTTAAATGCATTATAGAATATATCGGTTTCGATATGTAAATAAGAGGTTGAGTTTCACATACATCTGTAGGTTCTTAATGCTGCATGATAATCAAAAACCAAATTTTTGGTCAGAACCAAGAAATTCTTTTTAAATTTCCAATTTTAAAAATCCATTATAAATCATTACATTGTACTGAATCTCAAAGGATTTGTGTGTGTCATCGTACAAAAAGGTCACTGTACAAAATTGAGAGTCTTGCATGCTATCTTTGACATGAAAAAATTGCAGGTGTGGACATTGGACATTAGAAATTGCTCATGGATGGGCAGAAAGGAGAACTTGCCAGACAAATCTGAGAACTAATCCGATTTGTGAATTGCTTTGATTATCAATATTATCACAAGATGGCAGTCTGGTTCAGTGTGGCAAAGTGCTGGTACATCCACACAAGGGAGTGAATTCTTTGCATAAATTCTTACTTAATATCCTTCATTAATATTTTCAGAATACAGAAGTGAAGACAAGAATGTAGTGAACAGAACAAGAAAATTGATACAAACATTATAATTGTAAATAGAGTTTAGTATGGGATTAAAATAAACACAGTGTATACACAGCTTTAAAATGGCTGAACGAGATTGGGGTAGGGGCATGAGCCCTGCCTCATCCTTTACATCACTACCAGGGTCCAACAGAAGTGACAGTCCTATGTCACCGAGAGGTAGTCCTGCACTATCACGAATGAGCAATAGTAGTAGTGAGAATAGAAATGGGAAAGGAATACAAGTTACAATACAGAATCTACAACGTAAGTACCCAACTTCAGATTTTTTTTGAACATTCTTTGAAACGGTTGTCAACACCATATGTTCAAAAGTTTGCAAACAGGTAATTTTATATCTGATTTGAGGCATTATTTGTTGAATTTTAAGAGCGTATGGAAATGCAGTACTGGTGCAGATTCTGAATGGATTTCAATTTATGTGTTTCATGTAGGCCCCATTTTCTGTACCAAGATTTCGTCTATTTATTTTAATGTTGTATTGCAAGGAAATAAAAACTTAAATGCAACCTTGGTACAATTTCTAAATCATAAGACTGCATTTCTTCACGCATATTAAATTCACAGTCTATTGTGAACCTGTTTTTCCATTCATGATATACTCACTTTGTTTATGTGTCAACTTCATATTTCATTTGGAGGGTCATTACAACTTAGAAAAAATGCAAATTCCTTTTGTCATGTGATATAATTGTATCACAGTTACATAAGATTGCAAATTAATAAATTCATCATTGGTTTAAAGAAATAATAAAAAAAAGAATGCAACGCACGGTAGACCATTGAAATAATACCCTTACAAAAAATTTCTTCTACAATTTTAACTATTTACATACTTTTGTGAGGGTGGGGGGAGTAAAGCAGGGGTAACCTTATTTATTTATAGGATTTGAATTCAATGAGTTATGTGCTTCCATGTAATGAATTTTGATTAAATTAAAAGAACCTGAATATTATTTTCTGATGGCTAAGATAATGGGAGGCTATTCATTACTGACTCACACAAATGACCACAAACAAATTGACAGCCATTTTGTTTATGGTAGCAGAACATACCGGGATCCATATACTTGATACTGTTGGAATTTATATTACATTACACTCAATAATGATTTTAATAGACAGACTAACATTGATTGAATATTGGACTAGAGGCAGTGGTTGGGAGAGCAGTCTTCTTTTCAGAATATTCAGCACACACATTATCTAATTGTGTAGCAGACGGCAACTTGACTTACTGTTGCCTGAGTAAAATGATATTCCTGAAGAAGCGCTCAACACCCTCTTCTGGGAAGTTTTTCATAGAATACCTGTTCGAAAACATGGTTGCATTAGATTTCTAATTTCAAGATTTGAGTTATTCTTTCTTAAAACATTTTGAATGCTGAACAATTTGTTTTCATTTTATTTCTCCATTTTACTAAAAAAAAATTGCATTGGTTGATAATATGTAGGCTTCTATGTATGTGAGCTTAATAGATTCATATAGATACTGTTATGACACTAATCTTTCTTATCAACCATACTTACTCTATATACTATTATACAGTAGGCCTCCATATCCCAATCCTGTCTAAACCTGATTATTGTTTGGAGGGAAATTCAATCAGATATCTTGTTATTGACTATAAGCTATGATTTTTCTATTTAACTTAACAATATGATTAATATATAAATATAGATAAATTTTATAATAAACCAAATGATTGAATTCTGTATAAGTTTTCTAAGAATGTTTCTGTTTGATCAAAAATTCATACAATTATAAACCATGGAAATGGTTTTTTGATTGAAAGAAATGAATTCCAATTTTTTTCATTTCTTTGTCATCATTATTAGATTTCTCTTCCTTCATATAATTCTGTAAGTGCCACTTTGACATTTGTTCGAGAATGGTGTGTCTAGTTCTCTCTTAAGTCATGCAGATCTGAGAATCATTGGATAGGGCTTGGTCATCACCATGATCTGAGCTTGAATGATTTTGAACCATTAGCAACTTAAACAAAGAATTAAATTGAGAAATATTTGCAACATTGCACATTGCATCACGTAGCTCATGATCTGACTTCTGTGTCTTTTGTTTTTTAGATAAGATGGTCCATAATCATATAATCATGATGATTTTTCTTTTCACTGTGACAATATTTCTAGACACCAAACTTTTTGTTTTGAATTATTTGCCTTCATAAGTAAAATTGGGTAGAAAACTGAACTTTCATTGCTGATCAGCATTATTCTTTCCAAACTATTTAAGTCCCTTGTAAACTATTGTAAAATATAAATGGTGTTAATTGCTGTCAGATCACATGACTAATGTCAATATATACAGTGTTGACATAAAACTCATTTTGGTTATTTTATGCTGGGTCATGATATCTTCCTTAACCCTTAGAAAAATTAATTTTAATCATGTAAAGTAAATATTTTCCCAAGAAATTAGGAAATTCTTTATAGTAATAAGGCCCAAGATCATTTTGACTTTGCATATCTTAATTAGCATGTATATTAATATTAATTTTTTCATGAATAAGCCTTCATGCAACACATATGAGGGTTGACTAAAAAGATTCATATACAGTATCTACAATGAACAGATGATTTTGTTGGAAGTTTAACAATATTCATATCCCCCACACATGTTCCTAACATCTGAAAACAACAGGTTTACAGCTGTTATTTTTCAATCACAAACAGAAGTCTGACATGTACCTGGTCTATCCAAGGTCTACAAGCTAACTTAATCAAGTAGACCAATACTACAACATATTTATTTTGGAAAGCATGATCCAGTGCCAGAGTTTATCAACTTTATTTACCTCTGTTTTCTATTTTCTTCACTATCTAAGATTGAGAAGGGCATGAAATTTGTCTAACTGAATTCTAAAACTTTTCAGACACCCCTCATTTCATGTTTTTCACACATGGATCACAGATATAGTCAAAATATCCCAGGAAATCTTTTAATGTATTAACATGGATTATTGTTGACTTTCAGAAATGTTTTTGGTGTCTTATTTTTAATTCAATACAGGCGGACAGGTTATGAGTTTCATATTTTGGGAAATTTGAGCCTAATCAGATATTGCTGTTTTGTGTCCATCTACACTGCTGTTGGCCAATTGTTTTGAAGTTTGGTGTGTGGCTGTCTGAGGTCTTAACCTTTACTTCATAGCTTGATGCCTTTTTAAGTAGTCTCATTTGTTGAAATAAATGCACAGAGGTGTTTGAAGGAAATAATTGATCATGTTTATATGACATTTTGATTTGTTTGATGTCAAATTAAATTGACCAGTTGATTTTGACATAAACAGTCATAAAATGGCAGGCATATGACAGAGTAGATTAAAATTATAGTGTCCTCCAAAATGGAGAGGTAATTAGCAAATATTATGAGTGTTGAACTTGTTTGATAATTATTTCACGGAAAAAGGATATTTGTGAGGTAGTTGGATTCAGATGTTGTAATAAATTGGAAGAATATCTTCTACAAGTGTTTAATTCAGACTTGTTTGAATGAACTACACTTTAATTGTCTTCTTAATTGAAAACTTCAGTTCCACTTGTTTTGTAATCAACCAGTTTCAAATGGTCAGATGTGTTATCTTATACATTTGATCAAATGTGGATAGTAATCTTCAAGCGTTGGATATTTGTAAACACATTTTGATAGAGATCGAAAACTACCATTCCCATGTCTGTACAGGAATCTGTTCTGCAACTCGTTTGGGAAGACTCAAAGAAAAAGTGATTTTCTATTCCACTAAACATTTCATGAAAGGATTTGTATTAAAATGGCAGAACAAATTGACTTCTTTCATCATCTAAGTTTTTTTTAATGAAAATAATGTGGGTGGATAAAAACCTCTTTAGTTTTGTTCATTTATTGTGTTCTCCTGGATACCAGATTGCTGCTTAACAACCAGTTATTTGCTGTACCGTACTGAACAGTTTCACTATACTAATCTTCCTTACAACCTATTAGAATTTCTGAAGTGCTTTTAACTTTCCCTTAGAAACGTGGTCAATAATTGAAGTCTCCATCAAGAACAATAACTGAACTGTTTGAATTTGTATTTCAAAAACAGGTTTACGAATAAAGACTAGTTTGTTATTATTAATTTACTATTGAATGGATTCTATAGGAGACTTTTAATGATTTTCAAATATTGGAAACTTCAATACTATATGTAGTTGACTGGACTATTTTTACAAGTAATGATATTGGATTCAATGGCGTTATGGTTGAAGGTTCTTTTGGATTAGTGCAAAGCAGTGTATATTTCTAACGTAACATTAATGCAATTGTAGCCTACAAAGATAGGTTCAAGAAAAGAATTTTTTCTTTATTAACTGTACGTGAAATTGTCTAATAGCCTTAATTCCAATGTCTTTATGATAATCAATTTCTATGGAGTTAGGAATTCAATGGATATTGTTTGTAAATATGGTCGATATTTCAACAGACTGGAAGATATATCTAACTATGAAGGTGAGTTATCCATGACAGAATAAATGCATGTATCATACATTTGCAGCTTTCTGCAAACTATGTATCAATACATTGAAATACAAATGCAATATGTATATCAGTACATAGTGATAAAGATCTCTTCTATATATATGCATCAATACATTGTGATACAGCCTTCTGCAGTACATGTATCAGTAGGTACTTTGTCTAATACCTTGACATAATTAGGCAATTTTCTTGTATCACAGAAGTTTGTAAATGCAGTGATTTGATTGGTTTGTATCCTATCAAATAAAGCCAATCAGAGACTTCAACATAAAGACTGTAAACAAGGGCTCTGCTTGGCTTTATTTGCAAGCATACAATCCAATTAAAGCACAAAGTGTATTAACATCAAAGTATTAGACTTGCTCATAATAGCTTGACAATGTGAAGATGCATGTTTCTCAGCTCAATGTTACAATAAAAAATGTCCATGTTATATAAGATGATTCAGAATGAAATTTGTCTTTCGTATTACTATCAAGGCAACTTATCAAAAACAATATCCCTCTACAGAACATCAAAAGTGTCCCTTCAATAGCAAATGATCAATTGAATATAATAGAACTAAGTACTGTGTAACTTGCCAATATAAAATGGTGATAATTTCCATCATTAGAACTATGATCTTTCTGGGTTAAGGATTAGATTAATACTGGTGCCTAGATAAACTAAGTCAAGAAATTGTAAACCAATCACAGTTGAACCTGATACTATAGTAATGGTCATTTTCTCACTTTAAACAGAAGGTTTATGTACTATTCAGGGTGTGGTTACCTAGGAAAAACCAGTCGACTTAAAAAGTAAACAGTACATTGTAATTGTTAATGTTAGTAGAGATTAAAATAGTTGTTCAATAAACTGTGGTAAATTACATACTTTACACTGGTCAGATTGTGAGAAGTGGCCTTCACTATAGATATAACTTTTGCTTGTAAAATTCTTCAGAACCTTGACTTTTTTATGACCCAGAATTATGATATGTTTATGGGTACTCAAATAGGTACAATTTATGATCAACAATATTACTAGGAAAACTTTTGTTTAGTTACCATATAACTTGAGTCTTTTTGAAAATGTGATTTTTCCTTGAAAATAACAAAAGGTGTGACAAAAAACTTTGTATAGGAATCCACATTATAAAACAAGATATATATTTTTGGTTATTAGTGATTCTTCAGCCAAATAAGCTGCTTTCAAGTATTGCTGAAAATTTAGTTTCATCCTGATGCCACTTTGCAATTGGCTTTGTCTATCTAGCATCCTTTTGATTAGTTCACATGGCAAATAATTTGATTTTGTAAATTCATAGTTTCTAAAATCTAAAATCTACAGTCTGAACATCCATTGTCGCGAAATTTTAAATCGTTTTGATAAAATGTCATCTATGGTAGCGCTCGATTGGTGAGTTCTGAACAGGTACTGTATGTTCTGGCCTCATTCGAACAGACGGAACCAAATTATGTCGCTTTAAAAAATTTCCCTTCTATTCACTTCTCCGCAATTTTAATTCTGTCTGTACCTACTATTTTTTATATTCTTAGGGTTGTTCAAACTTATTTTGTTGAACAGCCAGTTGATTCCATGAATCTCACATGTTCTCACATGAACTCACCAATCAAGCAAACCCTTATAAAAGTTTAAACCATTTACAGTCAGCTTATCAAGAACTGTCAAAATCTTTATTAATTAAATTGATTGTATTTGATCATGTTAATAAACTTAAAATGATATTATACATGGGCTTATAGAAATCTAATTTTAATGTTTCTTTGTCCAGCTGCTATCCCCTGGGACGCTACTGTCATTATTTAATTAGTGGTTTCTGGAGGGTCAACTTCATCAGCGAAAAAAGTTCATTTCCTTGTGGTAAATGAATATTCAAATATTTCATTGTTTGATTGTGGGGTCATATTGTCAACCTACGATATACCTTTTGAAGTTTTAAAGGTCTTTGGAAACATTTTTATTGTTTTTAAGATGTTCATTAATTTAATTCAAATATACTCCTTTGTGTCCCAAATACCTGGTTCTGTACTTAAACGACAAGTGACCTTCCGTGGAGCTTTCTGGGCCAATATTTTTGGGCCATCTTGGAAAGTTTCGAAAGATATTGTTGTGATGTCTTCAGACCTAAACTAAGTAATATACATAACATATAATTTTCAACAGAACAATGTCATCTCTTACAAAGATGCAGAAATTCAAATCAATTGGTTGTTATCACTTTTGGAAGCAGAAATCCAGCAGGTATGCAGAATGTGAAATTTACTTTAATATCCTAAAATGGATATCTGCCAGGCACTTTGCAACACGCTTCATCTTCAAAAAAAGTATTAAAACACTGCAAAATTTACACTCAAGAAAATATTTGCATAGTATTTTTCATAATCATTGATAATATTTCAATTCAGAAATCTTTGTAGGGGTACACAAACAAATTTCATTCAGCTTTTAATATATGAATAGTATCGTGGAATGAAGAATTTACTATAAGTTATATAAAATATTATCGTAAGTACCTAGTCATGATCTAACAAAGTGTCTAAAGAAAAGAAAACTGAGCATTACTCCACTATTTTGTCCTTGTATAGCATTAGAAATGTTAATAAGTGAAATAGGTAATACTACAAAAGAAAAACAAATCTCTCACACATTGTTCGTTGACAAAAACCACCTTTTAAACGTGTTCAAGTGGCCTATTAACACTCATGGTCCTGTAGTAAGTTAGTAGCAAAATCGTAAAAATTTGGAGGTCATGTAAACATCAGGTTGACAGGTAATTAAAAATTGTCCACCAATCAAACGATAGGGATGTGAGAAGTTAACTGAATTATCCAATCAATTGTGTCCGTCTGCTCACTTGACTCTGCCTCCTACTATGTTATTGATCCCCTCTCTTATTGACTTCTGAATAAAAAATCTATCATGCATGGTTGAACAGTTGTTACTAGGTGTCTGTGAAAGTTAGAGTCAGAATGCTGTTTAGATATCAACTTGGTATAAATATTTATAATAAGTTTTGAAGGTGGAGAGAGTAATGTATCTGTGGTAATCTATAAGAAAATGTGATAATCAAAAGAAAATCAATATAATTAAGTAGTTTTTGACAGTTTGGAATATTGAGTTATGTCAGAGGCATTCCATGGAGAAAGTTGGTTGGTTTGTAATGGATCTAGGCAATAAGGAATGATAAAAATGTGAAATGGTGAAATATTCCCCTGCATGTGTGTAAATATTAGTAAATTAGGATTAGTGTTTTTAATATAATGGCAGGATACTTGGATTCTGTAGGAGGTAATTCCAAAGAACGAGCCTTTACAAACAGAGTTAACTGGTTAAAAGGTTTGTCTTCTATTTTAAATATTTCCATTTAACTACTTGCAATGGTGTAAACATTTTCAGGAAACCTATAACATCTGTTGTTTGAAATATTCTTTTAAATTACAATAACAAAATTAAAAGACAATACAAGCCCTGTCTTAGACAATATCTAAATGAGAACATTAAGAACATCTTGAAATCTCTTGTTAAATTGTATGGAAACTGTTCTTCACAAATTGATATATATCAGTTTGGTGACTAAATCCCTTTGATACTCTTCCTCCAAAACTGCTATTTTTAGGGACAGGCCATTTTTGGGGGGTTGATTTGGGTCTTGAATATATGTAGATACTCTTCAGAAATACTCAAATGAACAAAAATTGCATAATTCCTTCAAAAACGCCTCATACATGGATTTGAAGACCAAATCAGACTAAGGTATGATTGGTCAAATGGATTGCTAATCTGTCTCTTTTATATTCTATAGTTTTTTCACTAAGTAACGATTTCTCAAATTGAAAAGGAGACTGACATATAATGATATAAATGATACGATATCATGTTCTGCTCTGTTTGATATATGTTATTCTGTCTCCATGTTATCAAACATTTAAATATAGCTATCAGATAGTATCTTCTAGTACATGTCAAGACTATTAATGTCATTTGTTAAACAAATGCCATTCTGTGAATGCATGATAGGTACCTTTGTGATGATCTGATATTATTGATCTAGGAAAAGCTAGTGTGCTGAAGCAAATCAAATATGAAATCAAAAATTAAAAAGTCTAAGTGATCAATATATTGTTTGAATAACAACTTTGCATTAAACTGATGAAAATCATGAAAAAATTATTTTAAAAAAGCTTAGAATGGCAAGCGAAATAACAAACTTGATTGGATGAAGGTCTTTAAAAGTTTAGAACTTGTTGGTTGATAAAGATGATGTCTGATGAGCAGCTAATCACTAACATCACAAGAACATTGTAAACTTGCTGACTCTATAACCCCTTTTACATTACAAAAATTATCCTTTCTCAGAACAGTTCTTAGAACGGAACAGATGAATTTTGTGTATTGTAAACCGTCAAGCAAACCTCAAGGAGGTGATCTCAGAACTGATCTGATAACGGTCTTGATAAATTGATGTAATGCTAACAGTTACTGCTTTACTGTGCATGCCCTAAGAGCAGCCCTCACCTTTTCCAGCATGATTTCGTCATTTTTCAGTGCTATTGCTGTTTACTTTCGGGTGACTTCAAGGACTAAATTCAACTTCTTCTGGAAGATGAGCATTCAAAGAATAATTTCAAACCACGGTTTTCAGACCACTTAATTTATTGTCAAGTAAACGGTCAATTTGATCATGGTTTGGTCCACACTGAGAACAGAGCATTTTTTTGTGGCCTGGTGTAAAAGAGGCTTATGATGTTAGTACTGGTTGAAGGTCTTTTTGAATTGCCATGCTGATGATAGATTTAATTATTTGAAGATCATTGTTAATTATATATATAAGATTAATGACTACATGTTAATAATAATAGAAAATGAAATTGGTAGAGTTATTGATTGTGTTAATCAGTAAGGAAGATGGGGCAGGTGTTAAAATGGCTGTAATGAGAGCATTAAAACAGGCTTACCTGAAGTAGATCTGATAATCTATTTTACGATCGATTCTATTATTACAATTGATTCTCATTGAATTAGAGATGTGCCTGTGGTCAAGTTTTCTATGTTTGAATGGCGATGTGCCTCTGGTCAAGTTCAATTAATGATAATTATTAAAATAAATAATTTTTACTATAGAGAGCCGGAAATGCATTCAACCATTGTTGTCAAACTACTGAATATTCTACTCTAAAACAATTGCAGCAGACATAAATAATGCCAATATGCTCCTGTAAGTTTAACATCCATTTTGGAGAGTGCAAATTGCCAGATAAGGATGCTCAACCATGCTTACTGTATAATTAATACCTTCTGCCTCCTGCCTTCTGTTGTTTAGTACAACTGATGACATTTTCAATAACACTAGAATTTCACTTGCAGACAGCTTCAAATTTGCAGTCAATTTTATCCAATTGTTACCAGACAATTTGTTACATTATCTCAATACTTCATTTGGTCAAGGTATAGGACATAAAAACATTTCATGTCTGGCCTGAAACAGGTGCTACAATTACAAACATTACAATTTTAAGGTCAATTGCATAATTGCATTTCATAACAATTTGTGGAATCAGGTTAAAAACAGAAACTTGTAATCTATGTATTGATTTTTGAAGTGCTTGAGAATTGTCTAAGATTATAAAATGAAAATTTTGATATTTCCTTGGATGAAATCACTTCTCATTTTTTCATATGGAACTTTGGTGGATTATTCCATTGCTTTTTTACTGAACAAGATCTCAAGATTGGTAACAACAAAATACAAGGGAAATCCCTTACTAAAGTGGCCCCTCACACAATAGCACCAGCAGTTGTGTATTGTCGTGAATAAGAACAGCAGTGATAATATTCAAATGCAACTCTCATGCAACTGAGTTGTGAGTTGCATTCGAACTCATGGCCACTTTCATTATTCACAATCGTACTCAACTGGTAATGGATATAGTGTGAAGGCACCTTATCACTTTGGCATTTTATTGCAGGTTGCGTTCTTGAAGTTCAAAGGCAATATATGTAAGAGTACCAACAATTGGCCTCTTAAGTATTGATTGGTCCAGGCTTGACCACTAGATATCGATGATTGTCTTGATTAAATCTCCAGAAAAACACATGAAGAGAATTCTGATGATACTTAATCTGTTTGATATTATACTTAGTGATATTGAGAGGTTTACTCTCATTGTTTTATCAATGGTACCAGATTAACAAATCAATTTTTATTGTAGCTTATGTTCACTCTAGTTTCAACCAGGAAGGTATATGGCTATCATATCAGACTGCATCTCCATAATGTCAAGGCACTGCGAAATACCTTGACATCATTAAGCACTTCTTTTCTATTAGGACATATGTAAATACTGAGATTTGATTGGATTTGACACTAACATACATCCAATCAGGGCCCTTGACAGAAAAGTATATATTATTGCTGAATGGTAACAGAATTGCTCTTTCCGTAGTGTACAATTTAATGGAATTGCTGTATTTACATACATTTGTGATACTAAAAAAGAGTGACTAATGATGTCAAGGTATTAGACATAGTTCAAATTGGCTTGACAGTGTGAAGATGATACTATTCAAGCACCTATTAACTTACAGATAAAATCATCCTCATTCTAGAGAACAGTGCTAATAAAGGTTAATCCTTCTTCATTTCCCAATAAAATCGTTTGTATTAAGATTCTCTGTCTGAAGAATATTGATTTAATTAACAGTTATTTAGTCCTTAATTGACTGAAAGACTTTAAACTTTTCTTTTTTGAACCAATTTTACATACAAGTACTAACATGTTTTACAGATTCTACTTCTGTCTTCTGTGGACTTTTGAGTCTAAGAATATTTTGAATTATTTTTTAAAAAGCAAATATTAGTTCTTGTATTTTATTTGTTTTAACATTTTAATATCATTGTATTGACATTTTAATTTTACCAAATTATATTCCTGGAGCTGTGGTGGTTGAGCATGGAATTTCTACCCACTTTCAATATCATTGTATTGACATTTTAATTTTACCAAATTATTTTCCTGGAGCTCTTGTGGTTGAGCATGGAATTTCTACCCACTTTCACCTTTCAACAATGTAATTCAAAGATTGATGTAAGAATTCCAGTCTAGACATGTGCACCTGAATATATGGACTTCTAACTCATGAAATAAAATCATTCCTGTCAGAAAATAATTCCCTGCAGGATTTCCATTATCTTGAAGAATTTATGCCATTCCTGTTTAATGATGCTGAACAGTCTGATTATTAATTACTGAGTAATATTAGACATAAACAGTCCATTTCATCAGGGTTATTACTAAAACAGTCATATAATGTTTTCCTTAATGATGCCACATGCCTCCTGTAAATTTGATAGAGTCTATTATTGACATGAAGTGTGAAGTGGTCTCTGGACTTAAATTGAATATAAGAATGTGAATACATTATAGCACCATTTACACCAGATCGCTATAAAGCGTTCCGTTCTTGGTCCGGACCAGGCTGCGATAAAATGTGTCCATTTTCATTTTCAAGTGGTCATAAAACGGTTCTTTGTTTGTAGTGTAAATGATAAGCGTTCTCGGCATGGTTATCTGTGGAACTCTTCTTGAAGGAGTTGCAATTAACCCTTGTAGTCACCGTTCCGTTCTGAGAATGGATAAATTTTGTAATGTAAAAGGGGTTTTTGGTTTCATTTGAATGACCAGATACTTTCCCCATGTTCTAGCAGCAAACATTGATGAAGGATCTATTCCGTGAAGCAGAAAAAAAAGCTGAGGCCCCATGTGATATAAGCTGTGAAGGTTAAAATTCCTCAACAGTAAGAAAAAGAGATGAATTTCTTGTCTTTGAGTCTGATCAGGTTAACAGAAGGATGTAAAACTCTGTTCTCGTTTCATTTGACGTTGTTTTGAAACATTTTCAATATCAAAACAGAAGTCTCTAAGATCACCAAAAGTTGTCCCATATGAAAAGTATACATCTTACATATACATGTTGATCATGCAAGCTAATTACTTTCAGACCTTTATTTTTGATATAAACACTAATATTTAATGTCTGAAATTGACTAACTGTCAATCTTTGCACTTTTCTTAATGTATTTCTCTTGTAGGTCGTTAAAGAAATTAATCAAAATGAAAGGTGTAATTAGTAACAGGTTCCAAAACTCTCTGTTTCTAAATATTTTGAAATCAAGCTTTAATGGGACAGATAATAGGGAAAATGCCACATGGGGCCCAGATGTAATTTGACCTCTTACTATATTTGAGTTTATATTTATACATATTATGAAAGGTATAGATTGAAATTTAAGACTCATAATTGAAATTAAACCTAGTCTCCAAATACACAGTAACTTTTTAAATTACCAGTAGTAACACCATAAGCAGCGTGGATATGTTCTGCCTCTGTGACTGCTGCAATCAAAAGTTGTAAAATGCTTTGGGCACAAGAGCATTACCAATCCAATTCCAATGAAACCTTAGTTTGCTAGTATGGTTAAATGTTAACCTGAAAAAAAAAACAATACTGGAATTATAGATGTCCAATAGGAATCAAGAATGATGCAAAGAAATATTTTGTGTCCCTCATATTCTTGCAAAGGCTTGAAAACACCTTCTGAAACTCTTATTTCAATCAATATGCATAGTAAACTGTTAAGGTCATTGTAAGTTTTACTATTTGGTGATCAACTGTGATATACTGTTTATGTTGATAGGACCTTAATGTAGAAAGGAAGTTAACTCAACTGTGAAATTTGTTTATATGAAATTTTATACCTTCACCCATGAGAGACATAAAGATTATAGGATTCTAATTTCACAACTTTAGTCTTGAAAGGAAATGGGATGTTAAATTATACTGTACTTGGCCATTTAGAAAACCCCAATTGTTAAAACTTTATTCATTCATTCATTCATTCATTCTCTCTTTGATTGGTTATCATGTTTAGTTATTAGTAGGAGCTGTAATATTTATAAAAAGCCAGATTGTGTTGATGTATCATCTATTAAATACCACTAGACTTATTGACCTTGTAGTTTATTAAACTTGGTCCCAAAAATGTTGAAAAACCAGATTAAAGCTCATTCTTTTATTCAGATATTCTTTGTGTCTGAAGTTTTATTTAGGAAAATATATGTCACTGTTCTCAAAATGTAGTTGAAGTTATTTTGTTATTTAATCAACTAATTACTGGGGATATTTTTTTGGAGGATATCTCCTGGTGTACTGAAACATACTGCACATTTAAACACAACTTGAACCCTGTGCCAGTGCCTAATCTGTTGAATAGTGACTAGTTGCTTGTTAATAGTAACTTTTTCAACCACCCTAATCTGCATATTATGTAACTATATCATTGATTGGTGATATTGAATAACAGATTGATAAAATTGGTCTTAAATGACATGAATATCAGTCTGTATAATCAAAAATATAAAGTCAACTGAAAACTTGCATCATTTTTAGTCCCTAGATTAGTTTCTAGTAAAATGAAAATGAATTAAAGGGCACATTTGTTTCTTTTGCTTTATGTCAACACAATGTCTTGCAACTCGTGGAGTCAGTGAAAAAAAATTGTCATTGTCATGTATATAACAGACGAATGTGCTCATAAAGTAGTTCAAAACAGTATTTGGTTGAGTTTGTTATAAACACGTTCCTTTGCAAATATCACTCACATGTAGTAATTAATTCTTGTAGTACACATATCCTACGTATTTTGTAATTTAGTAGTAAAATTCCCAAAATAGGTTACTATGTAGTAAAATATAGTAAAAATAAAGCAAGGTGGAGTATATTGACTTAAAGTGAGGAGAATATTAATTTACCTTTGATGTCATGAATATAGTTCAAGACATACTTTTTAGAACTATTTTGAGTTTTTATCCTTAGCACCTTGCAGAGTTTGAATTTGAGGGCAGATTTGCAATCTTCCTATTCACAGTATCATACAAATAATTTTGGATAATAAAATAACAATTAAAGCACATTTTCATTATTGAATCAAGGTATTCATACCTGTAAATATCTGAAAATAATACGAAGTATTCCAAGATTTTTCATGTAATCTCTGTATTCAAACATGTTACTTTTTATTTGCAGATGAACAAGAAAGAGTACAGAAAAAGACATTTACAAATTGGATGAACACATACCTCTGTCAAGTAAGTTTTGTATGTAGTATTGTCCTGATCGAATCTCTCAAGTTTGAAATGTATAGCTACCCTCGCAAGGCAATGATTTGTTCGTTAAAGAAACTTTAAGCTGAAACTATGTAGAACAAGAAGCCAACATGGCAAATGTCAAATGAATACAAGAGAAGTATTAGGTTTGATTTAGTATTAGTAGAAATAATAATTTGTGATTTCATTACAGCATGTACCTCCTGAGAAAGTGGATGATTTATTTGAAGATATTAAATCTGGTGTGGTGCTATTATCTTTATTGGAAGTATTATCAGGAGAAACATTGGTAGGTGTACATTGATCTCCTATACAGATATAGTCCTCATATTTTTTACTTTCCCTGGCACCATTTTTCAGAACGAAATTGAACATCTGTAACAAGTCAGATGCTAGATTTTCGTTCTAGAAAGTGATACAGATTGTAGTCTATCAGAAATTGAGTTTTATCTTCTGGGAAAGCAATTATTCATATGACCATCTCCCATTTTCAAACAGTTTTTGGAACAGTCAAGTTATTTGTTTGCTTGAGGTATGGGACTGGATTATGTCCAAATATCAACCCTGTTTCCAATAGCTAAAGGACTCTGACAATGAATAATTGGTATGAGATATCAAAGCAATGCTACTTAAGGCTGTAATCTAAATCTAGAACAAGCACGATCAGCTTTAAATGATCTGATTAGGCAAGCCTTTTCATTTAATACAGCAAAATGTGCTTTATTCATTGAGACACAATTTAAATAGTTCAGTATAGTATTGATCTTTGAATGTCTTTCTTTAGATTGTTAGTAATGTATTGATATTTGTATTGTATAGCACTAGTTTATAATTATTCATGTATAGAAAGGAACAAACAATCCTTTTACCCTACCCCTTAAACATTGACAACATTCCTTTTAAAATAACTTACAAGTTTTAATCACTTAGCATTTTCTTTCATTGATCTTGAAAGTTAAAGGGATATAACCAAGTGATTTTCCTTTATTGACATCTAGGTTTAAACTGATATAACCAAATACATTATCCTTTATTGATATCTTATATAATGAAATATATTAGTAAATTATTATTATTGGTATCTTATATTAAAGAAATATAATCAAATACATTATTCTTTATTGATATCTTATATTAAAGAAAAATAACCAAGTAAATTATCCTGTTTATCTTATATTTAAGATATTACCAAGTAAATTGTACGGAAGCGTATTAGGGCCATTCATTTTTCTTTTTTTTTTTTGAATTTTCAAGTTAGTATGTTGAATTTTCAAGTTAAAAACTTTAAAATTCGAGATACTAACTTGAAAATTCAAGATACAAACTTGAAAATTTAACATATTAACTTGAAAATTCAAGTTACTAACTTGAAAATTCAAGTTACTAAATTCAAGATACTAACTTGAAAATTCAAGATACTAACTTGAAAATTCAAGATAATAACTTGAAAATTCAACATACTTGCTTGAAAATTCAAGTTACTAACTTGAAAATTCATCATACTAACTTGAAAATTCAACGTACTAACTTGAAAATTCAACATACTAAATTCAACATACTAACTTGAAAATTCAAAATACTAACTTGAAAATTCAACATACTAGCTTGAAAATTCAACATACTAACTTGAAAATTCAAGATACTAACTTGAAAATTCAAGTTACTAACTTGAAAATTCAAGTTACTAACTTGAAAATTCAACATACTAACTTGAAAATTTAAAAAAAAAAAAATTGAATGGCCCTAATACGCTTCCGTAAAATTATAACCAAGTAAATTATCCTATTGATATTTTATATTAAAGAAAAATAACCATGTAAATTATCCTATTGATATTTTATATTTAAGATGAAACCTAGCAAATTATATTTAAAACTGAAGGTAGTATAATATATGACTTTATTCATTGCCAACTGATTCTTGACTCTATAAAATACGAATCTTTAACATAGTGCTGATGATATATTGGTGAAAAAATGTAACGTTTTGATGTTTATCAGGTACAGCTTTGACTAAAGTTTTACTTATCTCGTTTCATGGACTAAATTGAATTTAGTTTTGTGGTTTGATTATTCCATGTTGAATGGAAAAATAATGACAAAGACAAACAATATAGTAATTCAAATGATTTCAGGAAAGTTATAATCTGATCAAAATGATTTTTTATTATATAATTAATCATGATAATTTTGAGAGAATGATTGTGTCCATTGATTGGATTTCTTGAAAGTATACAAGTGTATAATTTTACCGATAGTTATTGATTGAAGTCGAGACTGAAAATAATTCTTATTTAATAGAGGTAACAAGACAGAAATATATAACAGATTTAATCTAATAGATTGAAATTAATTTTTATGTAACGTCAGTCGTGTGGTTGTAATTTAATTTGTCAAGTAACTAAGATGATTAAAATGATTAAAATCAGGAAACATTGAATATATCTGAATTGATTTATGGCAATATATCAGTTAGAAGCTTCCTAGTGACTTTTTTGACTATAAAACTTTCAGAGCACACATGCAAATAATTTTAAAGGGATTGTAAAAGGGTTTTTTAATTTTTTTTTTATGTGTATCAGAGACACTGAAAGCATTGATTTGCACAATTCAATTTTCAGTGGGACATCTGTGGTTCTTGCAATTTCACTAAAACTAAACTTTTTATGATGTCACTATCATAGTATGAGCAGATTTTGCCAATGTGAGGTAAAAAACGCCAGGTTTAAGTTGAATTATAAGAACCATAGTAGGTAGTATAATTTGTTTCAGCTCAAATTGATGCTTTCAATTTTACAATCAATTTAAGATATTTCAGTGTATAATGGCAACTATAGGCCAAGATTGCATCTCACAAAGACTAAATAAAAGGTCTATTGGTGGAATTCATATTTCTGTATAGTCATATCAGTGATCATATCTGTTTTCGTATGTTTTTGTACACAGCTTTTCCTTCATAAAGGAACTATTAGCTGCTATAAAGGGTACCATACAATAGAGAAACATGGCTATCGATAAACCACCAATAAATCAGACTATTAGTGACTTAGACATAGTACCGGTACTAATATTAATAAGTACGGTACCGATAGTTTATTGAATACTAATATTGACTATTGATAAAGATATAGTTTGTTAGATATCTACTAATTGATTTACTGTTAAACAATCAATCAGTTATCTGTTCGAAATTTTTTCAAATCTGTTATCTTCTTTCATGGCTGTTAGTACAAAATTTCACAATGCTTAAAATTAGATATTTCATATGAAATATGAATATTACAATAAATCCATGAAAAACAACATAAGAATTGTAATAATATAATTTCAAGCTTTGATAGAGAAATTCTTACTGCAGTGCTGAACTAATATAAAAAAATTCTATCTATTTCAGCTTTCTCATATATATGAATATTGTTGGCAAATACAACAAATCAAAATTTAGGGACATTCAAAGTTTTTTTTAATATTTATCTAATATCTATACAAAAACAATGTTTATAGAAATTCTAGTTCAAAGTAAGCTTGTCATATGTAATCCTCTGAAAGAAACTTAATGATAAATTTTAACGTAATAGCTCATCAAACAATAGCTAAGCTCTTAATTTCCTGAGTCAGAAGGTAGAAATGTAAATTATTCACTGAAATATGAAATCGATTATCAACATCAAACTGTGTCTGAAAGTTTCTAAGTGTCTTGACAAACAAACCCTGTCAAAACATCAATAAAGTATAGTATATAACCAATAAATAAAATTTCCCGCTCTTTTCTAAACAGCAGGCAGAAACACGTCTGGTGTCAAGTTTTATATACATATATATATATTGATATATACAATATCTTACTATGGGGTAGAAGAGATTATAAAGGCTGGAGTATTTAATAAATAGCCTAGTTTGAATGGTATCGAAACAGATAAATATATCATGAAGTCAGCACTTATTGTTTTGTACTTAAAGTTCAAATCCTGTTGGCTGGTTATGGTGTTTGAATGTTATATTAAATAACATAGGCAATCTCGTTATTTTGGCACCCTGCCATCAAATAGAGAAGGGATTAGTCGTTTGAATGTCCAACCTGAAATCCTTGAAAGATTATAGTATACCTGTTTTATAACCTATAAGATTTTATGACTCCCCTAGATTAGTATTAAATCCCATTTTTTAGGCCAAAGCAAATTCCAAAGATTGAACTCTTTTGAAATTAAACAGAATTGCTTGTTTTATTTTTATGAAGTCATATTGGCTTATTCAATATAGACACATATTATGTTCCATCCTGGCATGGGTCGAGATAATCTAAATCTGTCATATGACATCCAATGACCTGATACCATTCGGAGAAGCTGACGATGCCACATTACAATATTTGACCAGCCTGTCTGCTTACACCCAACAAGATGTTGAAAAGCTGCATATCTGCTTCATTTGATTAAGTTGACCAAAACATAAAAACTGCTTGTGTCTTAAGGTTGAAATTATCTTTGTGGTTGTGCCTAAAATGGGTACCATTTGGTTCAGAAACTATTCCAGTGTACCATTTCAACCTGATAAATATTTGATCAAAGTCTTAGTGATTTATATGATAATGCAATTGATTGGGGGCAAGGAATGCCCAAAACTCAACTGCTGCATTCAATAAAGCTTGACCTTTTTTGATTTAGAAGAAATATGAAGATTGTTGCTCATTGTAGTTAATATTTATGAGCTGTAAGCAAATTGAGATACATCTCAATAATACATAGCACATAGCATCCAATTCAAAAATCCTTAAAGACAAGACAATATTTCAACCTCAGTGCTATCATTGTTGTGCATTTGTATCTCTAAAATCCCTTAAACGGAACTTGTTCTTTACAAAAGTTTTTTTATTTCGTTTCAGAAAATGGAGAGAGGAAAAAATATTAAGCGGCCACATTTTCTGAGTAATATCAAAAAAGCATTAGATTTTCTAGAAGGAAAGAAGATTAAAATGGTGAATATTAACACTACTGATATAGCTGATGGTAAACCAGCTATTGTCCTGGGTCTCATTTGGACAATTATCCTCTACTTCCAGGTAA
The DNA here is from genome assembly GCF_000327385.1 of Lottia gigantea. NCBI lineage: Eukaryota > Metazoa > Mollusca > Gastropoda > Lottiidae > Lottia > Lottia gigantea. Next base: position 309,846 of record NW_008710245.1, read on the forward strand.
GCATGTACAGATATCTTGGTGTTTGATCTTTCCCCAAACTGCTTGCAAATACATCAACAAGTTTGAAAATACACCTTATTTTGATATGAACCTGCCACAAGATGCTTTATAAGATTGCATCTCTTGAATAGATGTCTTGATTGTCGTCTGCTTGGTCGTAACACCTCAGTTGGTTTGGAAAACAGCTGATAATGATTTGTTCTTAAGTCTGCACTAAATTTCTTAACAACACTGCAGTTTCTACAGTTATTTCGAACAGGAGCTTTGGGCACAAACAGAAATTTCTGCTTTAAAAGTTACTGCTAATGATGATTTCATATTGTATTGTTTTATTCCAGATTGAAGAGACAATGTCTCAAGTGCCAAATGTACAAGATTTAACAGGAGAAGGGCCTTCTGCTAGTAAAAAGATGGCTTTACCAAAGAAAAATCTATTGGCATGGGTTGACAGTGTTCTAGGAAAGTAAGTTGTGACTCACAGTTTCTGTATTGAAGTCAGTCTTCAGTTATTTCAGGAACTGCCAAATATGCTCTTCTTGGGACATGAAGAGTGTTCTTAGTGTGATCACAGAGATGTTTCAACATGAATCTTTTCTTGCTCCATCTATGTTTTAATGACAATTATTTATAAAGAAAGGAGTAGTCTATCCATAATAGTCTTCTTATTTATTTACACCTATACCATTTTGATAGTTGCAGAGATTTTTTTATTATCTTGCAGGAAATACGGTATAGAAGTAAAGGATTTTGGACCAAGTTGGAGAAGTGGTGTTGCATTTAACCAGTTGATACACAATATTAACCCTAATTTAATTGACATGGAAGGTGTTAAACAACAAACAGCTAGAGTTAATTTAGAACGAGCCTTCTCCATTGCTGATTCTGAATTAGGCATTCCACGCCTTCTAGATGCTGAAGGTATGACTGGAGAAACTTTTACTTGACTCATTCTCATTATATTGGCCAATCTCCCCCAGAACCTTATATAGGTAATTCAAATTAATGAGGATGAAAAGAATGACAAAGCTAGGTGTTTTTAGGAAAATGAAGAGCTGTTGAGAGTAGCCATGATATGCAACAATTCCAATAACTATACTTAATCAGGATGGAAATGCCTGCATGGAACAATAGATATAACTGAATGGAGTTTGTTCCTGATATGTTTAATGATTTGTATAATTTGTGTTTTATAGATGTTGACGTAGCTAAGCCAGATGAAAAATCTATTATGACGTATGTGGCTCAATTCCTGAAAAAATATCCAGATGCTGGAGATTCAAAGGTGAGGGATTTAGTTCTAAACTCAGTGGGTGGTGGTAACTTACTCTTTAGAAGGTTGTCTGAAGTTAAGAAACTTTACCATGCATTTCTGGATAAGGTCCTTCTTTTGCTAATAACCAACTTTTTAAAAAAAAAAAAATTAATTTTGACATAAGATCTCCTGTGGGATTCAGCATCAATTTCCAGATATAATATTTCAACAGATCTGAAGAATGGTTGATGATTCAGTTACTATTTGTCAATTTCAGCTCCAAGGAATACCAAGTAAAATGGACACACCAGATCAAGAGATGTCAGCATATTTTAGTCTGTATAATTGGTTATCTAAAGATGCAGCAGAGATTCTAGCTAATACTAGAGGTCCTGTTACAGACAGACATTCTGAATTTTTGGTAAGTTTCAATTTTCAATTATCCACTAGCTAAGCTTTGGAAATTCTCTTTATCATAACCATTTAGCAGGGTTCTCAAATGAGATCCTCAGTCAAATTGAGAGCAAAGCTAGATTTCCTTTCATTTGTGAATTTCAGGACTATCTTGGATTCAAAACAGAATTAGACAGAAGAGAGACAGTTTATTTGGCTCTTAAAGATAGAGCCATGACAGGTAAATTCAAGAGAGTTAATCCTCAAGAATGGCAACAATTACAAGACAAGTGGGAAGAAACAGAGGAACTGACACGATTATGGTTACTAAAATTAGACCAGAGCTACCCAGGTCGTCTGGGAGAATTTGGACGTTGGTTGTATGAAGCTGAGACTTTATTAAAGAAACCAGAAGAGTCCTTTGACAACCCTGAAGATATGGCTAGCTATATTGGAGAATTACTAGCTGAACACAAGGTTAGTTTGTATTCCTCTTGACATACACTATAAAATATTAACAGAAAAACTGTAAGAACATGGAGACTACTCTTTGTGGTAGCCACACCTTACCTTAGATCATAGTTTTTGCTTTCAAAAATATTTTTTAATTACAACTCTTATTTCTCCACTTTATCTCTTTCATACCAAATTTTACCAAATCCTTTCAATTCATTTCACAGAGATTTTTCAAAGATCTGGAGCCCCAGAAGAAATTCTTTGAACAAGTTAAAAAAGCAGGACACTTTGAAGGGGAACAACTCGATCCACCTCATATGGATCTGATGGCAAAACGTCTACAACGAGTATGTACTTTAGCTCCTGTCAGACAACGAAGACTAGATTATGAAGGAGCCAAGATGCGTGTCTGGTCAATTATGTTAATGACAGAAGACAAAATTAAATCATGGAAAGTCAAATATGGCTGGCAAGAAGAAGTGGAAGAAATGTACAAAGATTATGAGGTAAGTGTTTGAGTTTCAACCTGAAAATCTCTTTAACAGGCTGAAGAAAAACAGTTCTCTTAATAACTTGAAACAGTTTTGGGTTGGTATCTCAAAACATTTCAAAATCAAAATTTCTTCTTTTAGAATTTAGTGCAAGGAAATCAACTAATTATGACGTATGACAGTACGTTTGCTGAAGTGAAAGGGAAAGGGGATACTTACAGAAAAGATGCTAAAGGTATTTGGTATGAATTTCTTTATTTTGAAATCCAGTTGTATGTATACGTTTACAAAAAATGGAATGTCCCCCACAGTGTTTACGAAAATATATGACTGTAGAATTTGTTATACACAAATATATTTGAAAAAAAACATTGCTTTTGCTGCACCTATAAAAAGAACAAAATTATTTTTTTTCAAATTCCTTAATCAAAAAATATGCATGAGCTTTTAGACCTTCAAAATATTATCTAACAAAAATTGTCTTAATGATGACGTTTACATTTTCAGTTTCTCCAGAAGTGAAAAATATTCCTGAAGAAATTGAGAGTATTAGCACTAAATGGAGAGTATTATCACAAGAAATACAGGGTTTAAAGCCTACCTTTGAGAAACAAATAGTAATGTGGAAGAATTATGCATCTGATGTTAATGCTCTAACTGCCTGGCTGGATGGAGGAGAGAAGGTTATGAAAGAAAATTCAGCAGAAAATAGAGCAGTAAGTAAAGACATTTTTTTTCAAAACTTATCGTATTTATTTATATCATTTATACAGTATTTCATGACTTCTTTTCTACTGTTACAGTATTTCATGATGAGTATTTCATAACCTCTTTTCATCTGTTAAAGTATTTCATGACCTCTTTTCATCTGTTAAAGTATTTCATCAACTCTTTTCATCTGTTAAAGTATTTCATCAACTCTTTTCATCTGTTAAAGTATTTCATCAACTCTTTTCATCTGTTAAAGTATTTCATAACCTCTTTTCATCTGTTAAAGTATTTCATCAACTCTTTTCATCTGTTAAAGTATTTCATCAACTCTTTTCATCTGTTACAGTATTTCATGACCTCTTTTCACCTGTTAAAGTATTTCATCAACTCTTTTCATCTGTTACAGTATTTCATGAACTCTTTTTCATCTGTTACAGTATTTCATCAACTCTTTTCATCTGTTAAAGTATTTCATGACCTCTTTTTCATCTGTTACAGTATTTCATCAACTCTTTTCATCTGTTAAAGTATTTCATGACCTCTTTTCATCTGTTAAAGTATTTCATCAACTCTTTTCACCTGTTAAAGTATTTCATCAACTCTTTTCATCTGTTACAGTATTTCATGACCTCTTTTCACCTGTTAAAGTATTTCATCAACTCTTTTCATCTGTTACAGTATTTCATGAACTCTTTTCACCTGTTAAAGTATTTCATCAACTCTTTTCATCTGTTAAAGTATTTCATCAACTCTTTTCACCTGTTAAAGTATTTCATGAACTCTTTTCATCTGTTAAAGTATTTCATGACCTCTTTTCATCTGTTAAAGTATTTCATGAACTCTTTTCATCTGTAAAAGTATTTCATCAACTCTTTTCATCTGTTAAAGTATTTCATGACCTCTTTTCATCTGTTAAAGTATTTCATGACCTCTTTTCATCTGTTAAAGTAATTCATCAACTCTTTTCACCTGTTTAAGTAATTCATCAACTCTTTTTCACCTGTTTAAGTATTTCATCAACTCTTTTCATCTGTTAAAGTATTTCATCAACTTTTTTCATCTGTTACAGTATTTTAAAGACAATTTTTACTAAACAAATATTTTTTCTACTATTTCTTACAGCAGTATTTGAATATTTGAGCCCTTTCTACAGTTACAGTATCTTATGAAATCTATTTCAGAATTTTTGAAAACTCTGTTGCCATGTTATATTTGATAACCAATCAATTGAACAACTCTATGTTTATGTTTCAGTATTTCTTCGGTGATACGTCTGATATTGAGAAGAAATTTGTAACGTTGAATAAATCTGGTGAATATTTAATAGGAACCAGTCAACAACCAATAGCAGATGAGATACGTCAAACTATTGAAGATCTAAATAATCATTTCAATGTCTTAAAACAAGATTTTACTGTTTACCAACAAAATGAAGTAGTGGATAAAGCTCGTAGTGAATATACTAGTGGATACAGTACTGTACATGAGTGGTTAGAGTATGCTGATTCTATTGTACAGTCCCCAGTACCATGTATACATGCTGATTTGAAGGAATATCTTCTTAAATTAGAAGTAAGTCATGTGGCACCATTCTTAGAAAGATCATAACTTATTATTTATAATTTGAAATCAGTGGCAGAGATGGTGTAGATGCCCCCCTCTCAGCCCCGAATGCAAGTTTTTCAGGCATGACTCTCATAACTGGGTTAGAAATTCAGGCACGCTCAGATATTTCGCATGGCTACGCCATTGTCTGAAGTCATTTTATCGGTTAATATTTTTTTTGTAATTAGAATGACCAATCAAAGTTCTTGGCAGTTTAAACTTTTGATTATCTTGAACATGGTTCCTGGCTTTATTGTTGTAAGATTGGTGGTTGATAATAATACCAAATAAATATCAGAATATCACGAAGTTAAGTTTTTTGACACATTATTTTTAAGCAAAAAACATGTCATAAGATTATGGAAACCTGTTCATTTTCAGGAATTAAGTACAAGAGTTCCTGATATTGAAAATGAATTTAAAGTAATCACCAAGACAGCCCAGTCACTGGTCAAAAATACACCACCAGAGGTCATTAATGAGATGTTACAGAATTTAAATATTAAAAAAGAAATCATTGTAAGAATAAGAAAACAAATCCCAGATAAAAAGAAATATTTAAAAGCTGTTCTACCTAATGTAGAGAGTTTAGAAACAGGTTTAATAGATCTAAATAAATGGTTAGATGAAGGAGAAGATCTGATTCAATCTCATAAAATGGAGGGAAATGCTGCAGATTCTGAGACCACACTGGAACAACATAAGGTAGGTGTATTCTTTAGTCAGGTGTATTAATATATCAATTTAGATATAACTAGATTACAACAGGCACGTAGTTGTCAGGAGCCACAGACACATTGAATATTCACGATGTCCTTTTGCCCCATTGTCTTCAAACTGAATTTTTGAATTGAATTATCCAAACTGTGTGGTCTGTGCAAGCACCTTGGTAGATGGCTATAACTCACTTCTTTGGCGCTATAGATGAGTAATGTATTCTGGCAGCAACAAGAAATTCAATCTTGACTAGGAAAAGAATTGTGTTCCAAGAAAGGAATCTATTCCTAAATGTCTAGTTTAAATGGTAGTTAATGGATATCTTTTAAAAGACTGGATACTATTTAAATCATTTACTGTCTTTTGTCTTCAATGATAACTGTTTTAATAAAATTGGTAAAATTTTGTTTTCAGGCTTTTTTCTCACAGTTGATCTACCAGAAGTCAATACTAGAAAGTAAAAATAAGGTTTATAATAAAATCTGTAGTACTAAACCTAAACTAAATAATGTGGACTTTCAACCAGTTGATGATGTCATGAACACAGTCAATACCAGATTCCAGGTACAGTGGAAAATTATGTTGTTAAGATAAAACAAATTGATCAATTAAGGTATAGCTAAAAAATCAGATGATTTGCAAAATGTCTGAATATTTGTCTTTTTTTTGCAGTATCTACAGCTTTCGTCCTTTCGACGAGAAAACCAGATAAATTTTCACAAAATGATTTAGTTGCAATTCAGAATGATTAAGATATTTGGCTTTTTTCAGAATCTTCAAACATCATCCAAAGATTGGGAAAGGAAGTTAGAAAGTCAGGTGAAATTATGGCGTCTGCTAGGTGTTAAACAGACACAACTAGAAGAGTGGTTAGACAATGCTGAAGCAATACTGGAAGAAAATTCTGATGATGTTGAAAGCCTCATACGTAAACACAGAGTAAGAGAAGCTATATACTTGTAAAATTACATCTAAAAATCTGAAAATAGTAATATTTCATCTGAATTTAAGATGAGAAGGGAGATAATTCTTAGATATATGTAGTATAATTTGCCTGCTATCAGAGTCAAAAGAGGAAGATTTTGAACTGACAAATTGTTCGTCATAAAAGGGTTTTGCTGCATTATCATTTCAGAGATTTTTTGATCGTGTTGATGAGAAGCCATTAAAGGAATATTTATCAGCTGGTAAACAAATCTTACAGACCCTGTCTCAACCTGATTCACAACAATTACAACTAGAAATGGAACAATTGGAAGCTAGATATAAGGTATGAAATAATTCTTCACCTGAATAGAAAGTCTTAATCTCTTAGCAGTGAATAACATTTAGAGGGCTGATATGGAAAAACAATTTGATGGTAAAAAAGCCAATCCCCTATATGCTACCAGTTGCGCAAGATCGCTTGATATTTATAAATCGAAAAGGAATAAGCGTATGCAATGGTACTGATTTTTTTAAAACAATATTTCACCTATTACACACTGCTTGGCTTTGACATCTCGATAAGTCAAATCTGGAACAGCATATTATCATGTTTTGATTCATATTTTGCAGAATATTTTACATCATGCTCCATTAAGATTATTACATCTGGAGTTCTCCTTACCTGAAGGTAAATTCTGTCAGAATATGGAAACAGCAGAAAAAGCCTTGAAACAGCATCAAGAACAGCTACAAAGTAGAGTAAATGTCAAAGAAGCTCTGCTTAAACACAAGGTATATGCAAAATTATTTCTTGTTTTAGTGGCCTTTCCAAAAACTATTTCATTTGACATCTTCATCTTTATCTATCTTGCTGGAAATTAGAATCTTCAGTTTGGTTATTTGAAACACGATTACATAATCGGAATTTCTAAACTTTATAATAGAGAAGTTATAGAATTTTTAAACATTATAGAGAAGTTATAGAATTTTTAAACATTATAGAGAAGTTATAGAATTTTTAAACATTATAGAGAAGTTATAGAAATTTTAAACATTATAGAGAAGTTATAGAATTTTTAAACATTATAGAGAAGTTATAGAATTTTTAAACATTATAGAGAAGTTAAAGAATTTTTAAACATTATAGAGAAGTTATAGAATTTTTAAACGTTATAAAGAAGTTATAGAATTTTTAAACATTATAGAGAAGTTATAGAATTTTTAAACATTATAGAGAAGTTATAGAATCTTAAAACATTATAGAGATGTTATGGAATTTTTAAACATTATAGAGAAGTTTTATAGAGAATGTTGGAATTTCTAAACTTTATTTCAAGGATTGTCAGTTCAAATTTGTTCTTTCGTTTCAGCAAATATTCCAAGATGGCCAACTGATGCCAACAATGGAGAAGTATTTAGAGAGTATGGGAGAGAAAGGCAATATGTTAATGAAGTTAACTAAGACAGATTCTACATTAGTAGACAGACACAAAGATTATGTTGATCAGTATAATAAGTTACAGTCGTATGTTGGTAATATACATCTACAATTAAAACAACTACCTGAACGCTGGAAAGAATATCATAACAGGTATGTTGGCTAGGTTTCTGTTGTGTTTGTCTTGTTCATCTATAGTCGTGTAATGGATTTAATTTAATCTCCTGCAGCGTTTAAGTCATATTCGAAGCTGCACTAGCTCAGTCAGTTAGATGCTTGCTTGCATCTAATCCCGGGTTAACATCTTTGTTTTTTCCAGACTGTCCTGTCAAAATTTCCCTCATTGCATACTGCATAAGCCCAATAAGGTGCAGAAAAGTAAGACGTATTACTCAATTCTTTAATTTTCTAAAGTCATATTCTAAGTAAATTTTCTTGGGATTTTTTTTTTGCTTCTGGTTAAAAGATCTGAGAATTTATTCTGATCAAAGAATGTTTCCTTTTGTGTTTAGATTGTCTGAATTTAGTACATGGGTACAGGAAGTTGAAGGACTGATCACTGAAATGAAGAAACCGAATTTAAGTAGTGAAGAATATAGAGAAGCCTTGGCTAAATTCCAGGTATGAAAACATTTTTGCTCAATATGGTACCGGCATTTTTAAGAATATTTTTTGTGATCTCAACTTTACAATTTATGTTTTTGAAAGTTTTCTATGGCATCAAGTCTTTTCATGTATACATTGCAATTTTTTTTGTTTACAGAAAGCTATGAAAAATCGTGCAAAATATGCTGATGAAGCAAAATGGTTAGAAGACAATTTAAATGAATTAAATCAAGATAGTAACACAGCAGACGCACGAAAAGAGCGGGAAAAACTGCAAAATCTGATCAACAGATTTGACAAATTGAAACCAGCCATGGACCAAACAGCAGGAAAATCATCAATTTATACCAAGAGTTTTGATTATCGTGACAATTTATCCAGACAGTTTGGATGGTTAGATGATGCCCATAAACATGTCATGGAGCAACCTTGTATTGATAGTCTAGAACAAGCTAAAGAATGTCTTAATGAACATGAGGTAAGCATTTGAATTTTCAAGACCTTAACTCAGTGCATGCACAGTTGAAATTTGATTATGGCTTCTGATTTATTGTAGTTTAATCCATTTCTGCATGGATAATCATTTCTTCTTATATGAAAAGTGGCCATTTTGATTTGTTATTCATAGCGGTCAGAATCCTAACAGTTTAATTTGAAATACTGAAATTTACCTGCCCCTACCCATATACATATATCCTTCGATTTATTCTTGGGTTTTGATAAGATTGTTCCAAGAGTTCATTAATGTCCAAAATACATTTTTTGCAGAATGATTATGTAAGTATAGGTCTGGTGTGATTTTGGTGAACAGGAGTTATAGGTGTTAAATTTTGCAGTGTTTTGATTTATCAATCTTTATGTTAATTGGATACTGTATTTTAACCCTTTTCTGTTGGTGTTTAATGTGATGATTATAATTTAACCCATAACATGTTAGCTGTGCTTGATCATCAGATAACTTAAACAGTCAAGTATCAACCTTTGTCAATAAAATGCTTGGTGTTAACATTATTAAATTTTGTAGTCAAGCAATTAAATTGGTGCAAATTAGGACTCCATTAGAAAATAAACGATCTACAAATATTGTAGATAGATCAAGTATTAATGAATGTAATATAGCAATTTGTATTTGTAAAAAAAATTTAACTGCTAATGTCTATTTTCTTTGCTCAACTAATAGAACCATTATCAGTATGTTTGATTGCCATTCTGAGGCTCTTTTCTTTGCTTTCGGTTCATTTTTAACATTGTTTGGAATTTTGAATTCAATCTCCATCTTAAAAAAAAAAACAAAAAAACATATGGTCCAGAACAGTGGGTCCAGATGAGGGGATGAAAATGATATTTCTGTTTTCTGGCTTTGTGGTGGAGCTTACTATTCTGTGTTGTGTCAGTGTTGGATATTTGTCTACTTTCTATAGAAAGAAATAAAAGCAAATAATGAGTGAAAATCAGAGTAAGCAGAGTTACAAAGACCAATTGTATGTAGTTGATAGCAAACTTTGCTTCAAATTCAATGTTTTGGTTATTTTTCTTTAGATTGGTCTACTAAATTATATTCTTTAATTAATTGGTGTTCATATATATGAGAATTTTCGATATTAAATTCTAGGGTATAATGAGAAGATTAGAAGAAGAAAAAGCAAGAGTCATGGCTGACTTGGAAGCAGGCAGACGTCTTCAACAAGATAAAGATGCCCCAGATTTTGTTAGTAAAGCTGTGGCTGATCTTGATAAAAAATGGAAGGACACCAACCACTTAGCTAAAGCTAAACAAGAGAAACTCAGGGTAAGTTTCAATGGCTATGAGTGTTTTGGTGATGGGTTCTGTAACACAGTGGTTTAGAGTGTTTTACATGATATCATTTGGCTACATCTGACAAATGGGGGTCATGACTTGTTATCTAAGTCAGTCTGTTAATGATTTTTTCAAGGTCACTATTGGTCATTATTCCAGTCGCTCCAGCTGTAAAAGGGTTCAGATAATCTTGGAATGTTCAGTTTCTTTCTGACTCCATAAAAAAAAAATTACTATAGAATTAAAAGAAGCTTTTTTGAAATTTAGAGAAATATGACAAAAAAGTTTAATCTTTTCACTTGCATGTGGATTTTGATTTTTTTATACAAAATTTCTGCACTGTTGTCATTAAAAGTTGGTTATTAGTGACTTTCATCATCTGCTCCAATGAAGAACTTTATTATTATCATATTGTGACAAATTGACTCAGTTCCATGCTAGATATTGTGGACTGTATTGATTTATAGAATGATAGATTGGTGAAATGATGTCTTTAATCTTGCTCTGTCATTGTTATAAACAAGTTCTCTATGAGAATGATTGACATATTAAAGATGAGACTATTGATTTTGGATCTGATCACTCCAAAACACAATATTATAACATCAGCTATGTTATGGAATGTTGTACTAGTAGAACTATCTAATCAATGCTATATTGCGTGTGTTGAGATAAATCAAAGTTCATATTTAGTTTGAGTGAAATACAACTGTGATATAGACTTCAGGACTATTGAAGTAATTTTTCTTAAGTGATATTAAATTTTGCATATTGGTTAGAATGAATTTATGTAAATTTATGCAAATGACATTAATTAATTTTCAATACCTTAAAATTTGACTAATTTTCTTCAAAAATTGTTAATTCTGAAAAAAGTCAGAGAAAAGAGAAAAATTCACTTGTTATCTTTACTATTTTCAAACTGATAAAACTTTTAATGAACATGTAAGATAAGATCATAGATAAGAAAATATTTAAAGTAACATTTTCTCGAAAATATAAAGGACTACTGGTGATTCTGTATAATATACAGCATTTGTATGTGGACTGGAAGTTTGATACTAGCTGTACTTGCCACAATTGAGCTAGAAATTTTTATTTTAACAGGCTCAAGTAGAGAACTGGGAATCGTACGAAGGTAACCGTGGATTATTGATGAAATATTTAAAAGATGCGGAGGCTGAGTTGGAGAAACCACCAGCATCACCAGGTCAAGATCAAGCTGAAAAAGATTTCCATAATAAAAAGGTGAGTTTTGAGCCAATTTGGCCTTTTAATCTAAAAAGATATTGGGCTTCTTTTTCATCTAATATAACAAATACGTTTAACAATTATACTCAGTTATAATATAGCTTTATATTTTCATCTTGCAGGAGCTACAGAAATCATTAAACAAACTGAAAGGTAGTCTGAGTGAAATGCAGAAACTGAACTCTTTATTGTGTGAAGGAGCAAGCAGAGAGAGACAGGGACCATTGAAAGCTGAAGTTTCTGATATTGATGTTAAATTAGACAACATAGCGAAACGACTCAATGCTAAATTAGCTGATCTAGAAACAACCATCTCAAAATGGGCCGAATATTACAAACGTCTAAATCATTTCTGTGATTGGTTGAATGAACGTGAGTCTAATCTAAATGAAGTTTATGAAAATAAAGGTGACTCTCCTGAACAGAAGTTAGAAAAAGCTGAGGTTAGTTGTATTTCATATTTTCATAAACCTTTCTTAAGCTAATGCTTTTCTTCATAAATTTAACTATGTTTTCTTGTCATTACGAAAATGTCTTGATGTGTTTATGTTATTTGGATGTCTCTTAGTCTTTTTCTTCATTCATTTTTCTAGGAAATATCAACAGAGGTTTACGAAAACCACATTAGCCTGGAAACATTAGAAAAAGATGCTAGAGGCTTGACACAAAACTTCCGCTCCAGAGAAACCAGTGCCTTAAAAACTAAACTAACCAGTGTCAGACGACAATGGGAAAGTTTATGTTCCAGAGCTAAAGATAGGAGTACCACATTGTCTGGAAATGTTGCTCACTGGCAGAAATACCAGAATCTACAATCACAACTGACTCCATGGATTGTAAAAGGAGAGAAATATTGTGCCACAGAATTACCAAAATGTACCAGTTTAGCTGAAGCTCAAGAACTATACAATCTTCATCAGGTACAGCTGTTTTCTAATTGCCTGCAGTGCTATTTGTTTGACAGTGTTGATACTGAAAAAATACAAAATCCCACATAGCTTTATGTAGTAGATAACCAATATATATAGTATGATTCTGTTAACAAATGTCCTTATAACTTTTATATATATATAAGTCATCATGCGAGGGATCTAGGGTTCTGGGAGACAAAATAATGGTGTACATTATATACATGTATATACATTGTATATGGTAAATGTACATATTTTCATTAGGATATAAGCATTTCTCTTTTTGAGTGCATTTGCCAATTTAGTCAGTATTAAAATAAAAAAAACTGATTCAAAAACTCTATTTCTTTGTTTCAAAAATCTGTTGACTTACTAAATTTGAGGGAAAATTAAACGAAATTGTGGAAATTTGGTATTTCAGAGCTTCCTTCAAGAATGTGAAAATAATCTACCAATATTTGACAAGATGAGCACAGAAGCAGGGTATTTATTAGAGCAGCCTAATGTAGCTAGAGAATTAGATGGTATACAGAAACGATGGGGCAATATACTCAATACGTCTGATGATCGAACTCATAAACTGGACAAAATGTACGGAGCCTGGACAGCTTATGAAAACGAAGTTGCAGATTTCCGTGAAATACTCCAGAAATTCCAGAATAGATTAGCTGTAGAACCCAATATGTCTTCTTCTGATGTTCATGTATTAGAACACGAGTTGGCGCTAGCTAAGGTAAGTGTCATTTTCACAATTTGTATTCCTGTGTAAGTTACTGCAGGGATGTTGATTTATTTATACATCTCAGTCTTTTCTGATGGAAATAAGGAAGAGTCAGACGGGAATAAATGATGTTTGTAGAATATCTGGATATGAGATATGGTAAATAAAGATCTTTGAAATTGAAGCACATTTGAGCGTAGAATTGAGCTATATTTATTCTGATTTTCCCACAAAAACATTCAGGTTTCTAAAAACAAGGCAAGCTATTAGTTAAAAACACTTCACTAATTTCAGTCGCTGCAAGAAGAAATCCGAGGACACCAACCCAGACTAAACACATTACAACGATTATTTGAACAAGTCCAACCTCATGCTAACACAGAAGGTTTCCAACATCTTAAAGCTCAACAGGAAGAGATCAAATCTATTTGGGGAGACGTTAATGCTGACGCCTTAGAGAGAGTGAAGATGTTAAATAGTGCCTTGAGTCACAGACGGGATCTATTCAGTCAAGCAGATTCATTAGAAGCTTGGATGAAAAAGATGCAGAGAAAGATTGCTGCTGGTGGTGACATCTATTCTGATGAAATTCCAGAAACTTCTGCCAAGTTGAGGGTAAGTGAGCCAAGAAAGATATTATTTTTTATAAACAGATTGATTGCACTTGATTTTGGCCGAAGTTGTTTTCCAAATAAATTGTAAGATAATACCTTGGAACTATTTCTTTCAGGAAATTCGAAGTGAGTTCTCCCAACAAGATCCAACTCTTCAAATGATTCAACAGGAATTTAGAGACATGATGCAGAACTGTAGTGAGGAGGAGGCGGCCATTTTGAGTGAAAGATTAGACCGTCTGCTAAATAATTATTCAGATATGGAGGACACTATACAGAAACGTGAACAACTATGTGAAAACTGGATAAACTTCAATGATAAGCAAAAAGAAGCCCAGGCACGATTAAAAGCTCTTCAAGCTCGTTTAGCTTCACCAGATGTCAAAGAAGATGAAGTGATTCAGATAAAACGTGAAATTGAAATGATCAAAAATGGACTGCAGAACTGGAATCAGCAATCAGAGCCCCTGGATGAACTGATGGTTAATGCCAAGATGACTATTAAGGACAGAGCTACACAAAGATCTCTCCATTTTGGATCTGAAGTTCAAGGAATTGCTAACTCCTGTGATAATGTCATGTATGAAGCAGAACGTAAAGAAGAACATTTGGGTGAGCTTCATCAACTTAGTGATGACTTCTCAGATAAGAAAAAACAACTTATTGCTAAACTTGGTGACTTGGAGAAGAAGATCAACTCAGCTAAAGTGAATAAATCTGATTTACAAGGTCTGAAGGATCTGGTCAGTGAAATTGAGGTAAGTTACGATCCTAAGCAGAAGCTTAAGACTAGTTTTTTTTCAAGTATTGGTTTTACATTATTAAATTCCTGTGGACTAACTATAAGTTGTGGGCTTCATAATCTGATTAGCAAATCAAACTTTAAAACATGATGATAATCTATTGGTATCTATTTTATGTTCAAACTAGATCCTTAATTCAGGCAGACGCTTAATAAAGCATAAGCCTTCAGTTATGTTAATGAAATCATATAGCAATGAGGTATGGTTAGCGATTTTTTCAATCTTTCAGGATGTACGAGATGAAATGTATGCCTTGAATCCCGAATATGAACAGTTTAGAGAACTTGGTCGACAAATCATGCAAGCAGATGTAGACAAATCCCCTATTGTCCAGACTCAATTAAATCAAGTCAATGAAGCTTGGGATAGAGTTCAGTCTCTCCTTGGTGATAAACATCAAACATATACTAGCTATGTGAATTTATGGATGCAGTATAATGATGCCAAGAGTGGTGTGAATCATGTTTTAGATGATATTGATCCAGTCGTACGACAAGACATTGCCTTCAATAATCCTGATGACGTCAAAAAATCACTTGATCAGCACAGGGTAAGTAGCTTTATCAAACAGTAATCTTATTTTGGACATTGTATCTATGTTGTCTTTGTTGGATATTTTGATGTAAATGTTCATAGGGATGGTGTTGCAAAAAAAAAAAACGGAGAGAAAATTAACTTTGTCCAGAACTTTTTTTTTTGTCTATTATTGTTTTTGGACAGACATCAGCTTCCTATTATTGTTTATTCTTTGGATATTTTCTTTCTTCTACATTTGAAATAATATTTTTTTTCAGAATGCTGGTTTTGAACTTCAAGCTAATCAAACACAACTAGAGCATATGAATAATAAAGGTCTACAACTGTTTGATGAATTGAAAAAATTACCCAATTTTAATGCCCAAGAATTAGTCCAAGATTTGGACACCATGAACCATGATTGGGAGACAGCTAATGGCGTAAGTATTGTCATCAAAATTGCTGTCTGCTAATAAATTTGAAAATTGATGATAGTTCTGAGTTATGAATTTGTTCCTTAATCAAACTTTGTGAAACTGTGGTGATACTTAAATGGTGATGGTTGTTATAACTGTTTGGAGATGCTGATGACTCTTTTGGTATCCTTGTTGATGATGCTGGCTGCGTAATAAGCCCTAATACTAAGACTGTACAACCTTGGTTAGCTGAGCCATTCTTCTTTCCTGTTGCAATGCCTTTTGCTTTGTCTAACTTTCAGAGTATCTGTTTTTTTGCAGATCATTGAAGATCATGAGAAGAATCTAGAAGCTCAACTGGTCTGTTGGGATCAGATCAATTCTGGACGTGAAGAAGTAGCCTCCTGGTTAAATGGTACTATGGATAAACTGGGAGACAGTATTAAAAATTTCAATGATACTGCTAGTGTAGAATCAAAACTGGCAAAATACAAGGTAAGAAAATGACTTTATATGGAATGGGAAGTAGGGATTTGCAATGGACAAGAAGGTATGGTCATGGAGGCAGTATCTTCTGATTAAGGTGAAGTCATATATTTGCCAGTCTCTGACTCTCTAACACCACTGATTGACTGTCATGTAAGATTACCCTCATTGCACACTCTTAGTATTTACATGTAGGACACCATTTCCCAATCTTCACATGAAGATGTAATATACCACTGATTGACTGTCATGTAAGATTACCCTCATTGCACACTCTTAGTATTTACATGTAGGACACCATTTCCCAATCTTCACATGAAGATGTAATACATGAAAAAGGTTTCGGTTTCTGATCTGACTTTGTTCTTTAAATAGGAAGAAGCACCATACCATAAATCAGTCCTAGAAGAAATCACCCAGAAAATAGCTGACTTGAAAGAATTAAACAAAAATAAACCATTACCTGAATTAGAGAGATCCCAACGTGAAATGACAGAGAAATTTGAAAATGCCACAATGTTGGCTAACCAGTTAGACTCCACCATGTCCACCTTCGCTGATGAACAGAAACAGTTAGAGAAAGAGATGGAAGAACAGAGTGAATTACTGAATGAAATGAGAGAATTAATGACTAAATGTGATGATTTATCTGGTAATGATGAAGATGTTGTGGCCAGATATCAAGCTCTTAAGGAAAGTATAGAATTGTACTGTGTATGGTTTGTTGATGGTGAAAAGAGGTCAAATCAAGTGTCTGGAGGAAAATTATCTTGGAAAACACTGACTGATATCAGGGACATCTTGCCATGTCATTCTCGAATGAGACTTAAGGACTACTCAACTCATTTCATGACTTTTTGCTTTGATTTTATGGACTTCTAAACTTTGTTAATGAATTGCAATTTTGAAATTTATACATTGTACATTCACTCTTGTTTGTTTTGATTACGGTTGAAATTTTTTTTTTCAATTTTTTCTTTTGAATATGTTGGATTTTTTTTAATTGGATATGCATCAAAGACCTCAGTACCATTAATAACTTATATCTTGATATGAGAATCTACAGTCAGCCGGTCTAATTTCTCTGATAATGATTTTCAGGAGGTACAAGAAAAGTTGTTAGAAAAACAGAGAAGAATAGCAGCCATACAGGACAAATCTGCTGCCTTACAAGCCAAATATCCTTCAGCTGAATCTGCTAGTTTAGTTAAAGATGCTAACACACTGAGTAGGAAACTTGAAACAATGCTAGGTCGTGCTGATAGAATAGAAGATTCTCTGAAAGGAACATTGGAACAACGTTATATTGATGCCGTGAATCAAGAGGGAAGATGGCTGAACTCGGCTAAAGAGAAAGTCATGTGGTGTGAAGATATAGGTGGTGATAGATATAGTGTAGAGTCAAAATTAGACACCATAAAGGTCAGTTAATATTTCTAATAGTGTCTTGTTTGGTCTTTTTGAAATCTATTTCATCAAAATATTAACTAAGGATTATTCTGATTCATAAGATGTTAGTTTGATACCGGGTATGATGCATTTTATGGAACTTAAAGAGATTGTGAATTAATGTGAGATAGCTTATTAATGTGTATTGGGGACCCCATTTGACTTCTATTTGGGACAATTAGCTCCTGCAAAATAATTTGTAACCAATTTCAGTTGTAACACTTAATATTTGATTAATGCTAATATTTGCGTTTGTAGGAACTTCATGGTGGTTTAGCAGAAGGACAACAAAGAAAGGCTGCTACAGAAGAGAAATTGAGATTATTGAGGTCTATTTTACCTAGAGAAAGATTACTAGAATTAGAGGGTCAGAATCAACAGATGGAACAAGAATTCCAGGGACTCATTGGACAGATTGCACAAACACAGTATGTATTGTTAAAATTTACTGAGCTCTGCTTCCTTTAAGAAGACTCACTACTTTAACACTATTGAAAATGGTATTGCATTCATTATAGCAATTCTAATGAAAATTCCAAATTGGCTGACATTTAAGCTTTGATTGTTCTTTCAGAAATAAACTAGAAACATCTATTGACCAATGGTCAGAATATGATGGTCGATATGAAAAACTAGCTCAATGGTTAAAAGACATGGAGGCTAGATCACGTAATGAATCTGGATTAAAACCAGATACCCCCAGTAAAAAGGATCAACTTGAAGCTTATAAGGTATGTTCTAATGAAAAGATCTTTTGGATAACATAATGGTGTTTTCAGCTAGTTATTATTGCTTCAACCATTTTAATATGCTGTTGAATGTCTTTGATTCCATTAATTTTAGAATTGTTTTTGTTTCAGATTAACAATATATGTAGTAAAATGAAGTTCTTACAGACATAAGCTCTTTTGAAATTGAAACCAAAAAAAGCTACTTATTATGAGATTCCTCAAACATTCCTTTACCCATAATTTGAATCTATTTATTAACTATTTCAGGATATGTTGGATGAAGTCCAGTCACATCAGAATGATTTTGAAAATTTAAAAGATGCTGCTTATAAAATTTCTAGAACAACAGGTGATAACAGAACAGCTTCCTATGCTACCCAACTATATACCAGATATAAAAATCTAGCTGATAATATTAAGGTATATGATTTTATGAGTTTCTATCCTTTCCTTTCTTAACAACAAATCTCTTGATCAAACTTCTTGCCTTTGATCTCTTTAGGATTATTTGAATCCATATTCCAGTGAGTAGCTGATGCATAGGTTGCGACATGCAGTTAAGAATAGTGAATGAGGTCTTTTAGACTTCTTAATTACCATCAATTGACAATTCACTGACATTTGATGAAAATATTTTGCTCTTTTTTGTAGGAAAATGTTGATAAATGTGAACAAAATATAGACGACCATCAACAGTTCCTGGAGAATGAACAGGAATTTAAGACTTGGTTGGAATCAGCTGATGGACTACTGAATGATTGTAAGAAACAAGGTGGTGATGAGGAATCTCTTAACGCCAAGTTACAGCTTGTACAGGTATGTTTGTAATGAATTGACTTTGTGGACTCTCTGAATTTGATGATGACATGAGAAGTGGTATCTGGTTGTCAAGGATCTTTGCATAATATCTGAAATCATTAACATGTGGCATTTCTTCCATTTCAGAACATTGTTGCAAGTAAGGACCAAGGACTAGCTAGATTCAACAGAGCTTTGGAATCTGGAGAAAAGCTCTTCCCTAATACATCCAATGAAGGTAGAGATGTTGTTCGACATGAGCTACGAGGATTGAGAGAATCCTGGGATAGATTCAACGACAATTTGAATGATACTCAGCGAGAATTAGATAGCAGTCGTATGAAATGGTCAACATTTGATGAAAATTATGATCAGCTAACCCAGTGGTTAGCAGAAACAGAACATCAACTTGGACATGAACCTGATGTTAAAAACAGTTTACCTGAGAAAAAAGCACAACTGCAACATCTGAAGGTACTTTTGGTTTGAAAAATTCAATTTCAACAACATTCATCTTATATAGATTTGTATCAGTTCTCATATATTCTCATAGTTCCCTTTTACTTTTTTACACCACACTTTTGAATTTTCTTCTGATCAGATTAATTGATAAGCTTTGGTTCATATATCTATATTGACCTCTGATAAACATAAGTTATACTATAGCACATGTCTTATGGCATTCTGAATATTTAATGTTTTTCTTTAATTTTAGACAAGATGCCAAGATATCCTCTCACATAAACCAATGATAGACAGTATTAGTGATAAGGGAACAGCTTTGTCGTCTGCTCAGGTTCAGACTAAATTAAACAAACTAAATGATAAATACAATACTTTGTGTTCTTTTGCTAAGGTATGTAGGCCTACACATTTTAGAATCCTCCATATATTGACTTTTGGTATTTTTTATTATAATGGTTTACATGTAATTCTTTTTCTTCATGACTGTAGAAATTTAAGAAGTGTAATGTTTTGCTTCACCTGATTTGTTTTCCAGTTTTGTAGAAATGATTTAAATTATGGCTGGAGTCCAAAGGACAGTAAATCCTTCTGTGCAATCCTGAATGGCATTCTTCTGTAAAGGAAGAAAACTTGTTTGCTTAAGTTTAAATTTGATAATTTCAGGAGAGTGTAAAGAATCTTGAAAATGGCGTTGATGAACATGAAAAGTATCAAGATGCTACTCAGCAATGTAGAGACTGGATGTCTGTGACTAATGATAAACTTGCCGTCTGTGGTGAAGTAGGGGGAGATAAGAAATCTCTACAAAACAGATTGGATAGAGTTGAGGTAATTAATTGACAGATTCTTTTGTTTTCCAGTTACAACACTTTTTTTGTAAAGGTTACAAAATATTTTCAGTCTTGGCTGTGTCTGAATTTTTGACATTGATGACTTAAGAACTAGTGACTAAAACTGTCTTCTTATATTTAGGATTTGAAGAACAGTCTTAAAGATGGTGAGGCTAAGGTAAAGAATGCACACTACCATGGAGAGAAAGCAATGCAGACGACAGCTCCACAGGGTCAGGCTACTGTCCAACATGAACTCAACACACTTACACAAGATTGGGAGAACCTTGTTGATAGGATGGGTGAAACACAACAAGGCTTGATGCATGCTATACAAGCTGTAGACCACTATGATGGTTCATGTGATAACCTCAATAAATGGCTACGTGAAGTGGAAGGTGAAATAAAATCTGTTGAATATAAATCTACTCTCAATGACAAGGAAAATCAACTGCAAAAACTTAAGGTATAGTTTCATTCATATCATTCTGTTGAAATTTTCATTAACATCTGAATGCCAAGTGTTTAAATGAGAAGCTATCTTTGTGTCAGAAAATTCTCAAATTTTTCTGAAAATATTAATCTTCTATAAAGATCTAAGAATGTCTCCAACTCTATGTCCAACAATGTCCATTAACAAACATCTCTTCAAATCATTCATATAAGTAGTAAGAAGGCATATAATTTGATAAGAATTTTCTGTTATAATTGAAGAATTTATTACGAGATGTAAATGAGAAACAGAATCAGTTTGATGAAGTACAGACAATGGCTGCCACTATACCTAGTAGTGATGGTAGATTAGTCAACTATAGTACACAGTTAGTCACTAGATATGATACAGCTAAATCTACATTAAAGGTATGTAGTTGTTAAAAATTCACAGATATGTACAAATGAAGAAATGTTTTATTAATAATTCTTGTGGCATACTTCTCTTTTAACTAAAGGTTGGCTTTTTGACAAGTTAATTCTTATGTTTCCGTTTTGTTGCAGAAAAATTTTACTTGCAAAACAACAATTTTAATATAGATTTTGGTCCATTTATAAGCATTTTTATCAGCCACTAAGCAGAGCATATTGACCTGCCTCAACTGTTTATGGCACAGTTCACCTCTGCAATTTCTACCTATTTATTTCAGGATCTTATCGGTAAGTGGGAAGAATTATGTGAAGAACATCAAGTATATGAAGGTAATTATGAAGAATGTGCAGAATGGTTGAATACTCTACAGAAACGTACTGATATCTGTTCAGATTTAGCTGGCGATAAACATGATGTTGAAGATAGACTAGTAAGATTACATGTAAGTTAGAATTTTGCATTTTTTCAGCTTTAAATCTATCATCTATTTTTTGCTTTCACAATTTGACTACATCTTCCGATGTCCATGTTCCAGTAAGGGTTAAATTATAAAATATTATGACATTTTGCCAGGTTGTAGATTAAACATGGAAGCAAAACTTCATGGCAAGGAAAATGACAAGCCGTGTTTTGAAGATTCAACGATTAGGCATAATTTAGACTTTATGTTAGAGCAATATCTCTTTCGATACAGTTGTACACTCTGCTTAACTAAATGGAAGTTTTCAGTTGGCTTTGATTAGACAACAAAACCACAGTATTTTTTTTAAGTAATGTTTGTTTGTTACTTCAGGAACTATCAGCAGAGAAAGACCAAGAAGCCAGTAAAATACATCAAACTATAGAATCTGGTGAAAAACTATATTCTACAACATCATCAGAAGGTCGTGATGTTATTAGACAAGATCTTAGGTATAATAATTCAGATTTAGAATTGTCATTTATTGATTTATTTTTGTTTCAGACCTAATCTATATGCAATATAGTTTTGTAAGAGAACCCTTATTTTAAGTTTCCAGTAATTGATTGAAGTTTTCTGTCAAGTATTGGGACAAATTTCTCAACTTTACATTTGCAAATGACTGATTGAATGATGCCGAATGTAATTCGATTTCTTATTCTTAAATACATAGTAACTTTTGGTTACAGATTTATTGGTCGTTAGAATTGTATTATGTTTATGTATTTGCTCATTAGATAAAAGAATTGAATGGTTAAATTATTTCAGAGCTTTACGTGAGCAATGGGAAAATGTCTGTGATAGATTATCAGAAACTAATCGTAAGCTAGACTCCAGTTTAAACCAATGGTCATCATATGATGAAAACTCTGAGAAATTCCACAAATGGCTGATAGATATGGAGGTCAAGTTAAAAGAAGATGCTGATTTGAAAACAACCTTACCTGATAAGAAAGCTCAGCTGCAGAATCATAAGGTATCACGATTAGTTTTATGTTTGTGACTCTGGGGCATGAATTAGTTATCTGATATATTGTTTATTTGATATCTGAATATCTTGATTAAGATATCTGAAAATCATATGGTATGATCCTGATATCTGACTATCATTAAGCATGATGCTGGATATTTGGAGACCATTTTTGCAGTTCCTATTTTAGTTTTGAAACAACAAGAGTCTTGCCTATGATTTTATTAGCAACTCTTGATCTTAAGTGAGCACAGTGAATTTGTTTTGAGTCTTTTGTTCGAAAAATAACAATGGTTGATTTATATGATTATGAGGTTGATATTGCTTGATATGTTATTGTTTTAATTTGGTTTCCAGATACTTCACCAAGATATCCTTTCAAGACAATATGTGATGGAAAATCTGACCAAGAAAGCCAACTCTTTGATGCATTCCACACCATCAGCTCGTGTTAACAAGTTTGTAGCTGAACTACAGAAGAAGTACAATAAACTATGTGACACATCAAAGACAATCCTAGATACATTAGATCAATCAGCTCGTGATCATCAGCAATATCAAGATAGTTATCAAGATTGTCAAGATTGGTTAAATTCATCCCGTGATAAGATAGCTGCCTGTACTGATAGATCTGGTGATAAGATGTCTCTACAGAGTAAACGAGAACGATTGAGGGTAGGCTTGAACATTCTGTATTTCAGTGATCCAATTCAACCATGTTGGCTTCATCCATTTTGAAAACTTCACAAGACTGACTCTGGAAAGCACTAGCTTTAGGGTTTAGAATCTAGAGCAACTGTGAATAGTGGTTGATGTTTAAGGGCCTAGGGTTAGTGAGGCAATTTTGATGAGAAAAATGGATTGTGTGTTGGAAGACAGTAACTTTGGTTTATGCTGTAATTTTCCTTTCATTTTGTTTTATGTTGATGCAAAACATAGTCACAAATTAAACTGTTTGCTTTGCACAAAAAATAATGAATACCTTTGTTTTCCTTGCAGGAGTTCGTTAACAGCGTACCAGAAGGTGAAAAGAAACTTCAAAATACTTTAGAACTTGGTGATGTGACTGCCAAAAATACCTCATCACAAGGTCGGGAGATTTTGAAACGGGAGATTGAACACATTCAACGAGAATGGCAGGATTATCTTAGTCTGATAGAGATGTCAGAAACCTCTCTAGAACAGGCTATGGTACAATGGGGTGATTTTGAGACTAAATTTGACTCCTGTGCTGCCTGGTTGAAGAATATGGAACAACAGGTTAAAAATTATGATTTGAAATCAACAGTAGGGGAAAAACAAGCACATGTTGAGAAATTAAAGGTAATGAATATTTCTATTTGTCTAAGTTGTTATGTTTTCTCTAACTTCTATACATCAAATTTCTCAAGGCACAAAATCATTACATCTCTAAAAGTATAAGATAATGATGGGACTTGTCAGAAGCCACTAGATTTATAGCTTAGTAGAGCAAAAAAAAAAAAAAACAATTTTGACATTTTGTATGCCTCATAAGATTTTTATAATTTGATCACTAAGTTATTTGTAATTCTCTTCATGAATATTTTGAAAAAATTTTTCAACCAAAAGGGGCAAAAAAAATTGTTTGCACTTTTAAAAAACCATTCCTTTTATTTTTTTATAGAAACAAAGAGAAGAGATTTTAGCCCACCAACCCGATATTGACAGATTTACAGACGACGCCCAAAACTTACTTCATACTAGTTCAGATATCAGACTTAGTACCCAAGTATCTAATCTTACCAATAGATATCAAGGTCTACTAACTTTAGTCAAGGTATGTGTTAATTTATCAAGCTTGTTTCAAATGATACAATGATTTCAATGCAATACTGGAGTCTGTTGTTTTCTCACTGTACTTTTGGAAGGTTAGGATTAGTATAATTCTGTTCAATGTTGTAGCAGCTATTATTTAACTAATCAATCATATGTCTGGAGGAATCTTATTCTATTGATATTTCTGCCAAAAGGTGTGGTAGAGCACTCTTTAGTAAAAAGTCTTTACGTATTGATACAAAACATTTCAGGATCTGATTAATAAATGGGAGAAGTTTGTGATAGATCATCAGACGTATGATAATCGTATTGATGATTTTAATCAATGGATAATGATAGAAGATCAGAAATTATCATCATGTCAACAACCTGTCAGTAGTCAGGATTCTTTGGAGGAGAAAAAGACTGTCTTACAGGTAAGAGCAGAGGCTCAGACCAGTTGAGATTAGAGGTGTATGTCTACCATATGAGGAACGATAACTGTGCAGTTTGAATCCCATTTTAAATAAATGAGAGGGTTGTCAGAAGTCTTTTTCAGGTCTCTCATTGTTTTTTCCCTTTCCAGATGTTGTTTGCTGAAAAGGAACATGGCCTACAAAAACTGAACTCTTCAATTGAAGCTGGTGAAAGGTTGTACCCAGATACAGCAGGCCCTGGAAGAGAAAAAGTCAGACAAGAATTGAGAACTGCTAAAGAAAATTGGGAACAACTGTTCAGTGGTTTGAATGATGCTCAGAGAAAAGTTGACACATTCCTAATTCAGTGGTCATCATATGCAGACGGTCAAGAGAGTTTACAAAGATGGATGTCAGAAACTGAGTCTGCTCTTAGAGCTGATGTAGATATGAAGAACACTTTACAAGAGAAGAGAACCCAGCTACAAAAACATAGGGTAAGCATGATCAAAAGCTTTTTTAAGTTTATTAATTCCAACCAATATACCTCATTAGTTCTGTATGTACTACCACTGATAGTTTGTAAGTTGCTGTTATTTCTGTATTGGAACTTGAAGGTTAATTAAGAATCTTGAGCTTGGGATTGATAAGCTCAGTTGCGGAGTGATATCAGGTGGAATAGTGAGTATGACTGCCATGTTAACAATAACATCACATTGTGTGAACTGAATGTTTCTAGGTTGAAGAATGATTTAATGTAAATGTAAAATTTTATTTCAGTCACTGTTACAAGACATAACTTCTCATCAACGTATGGTAGATTCTGTAGTAGAGAAAGCTCAAGGTGTATTACAGACTACCTCTAATCCTGATGTAGCTTCCTTTATTACTAATATCAACTCACGATATGAAAAACTGGCTTCAGATGCTAAGGTAAGGAGTGGAAAATTAAATTGTGGACTCAATATTATAATATTTTGTTGATGGACTAGTAGATTCAATTCTGGTTTAGGTTGATGTGATACCTTCATAATAACCACTCAGTTTCCTCCCTCTTGCAGGTTGGAGGGCAAATAACCCTCATTGCACTATGTATGGCAATATTTGTCTTCATTTGTCAAAACTGAGGCAGAAACATTTAGCCAAAGATCCATATTCATTTTCTAATTATAGTGTAACTGTTTGGATGTAAGATGTGAAACGAAACAAAAATTTCTTGCATAAAAATGTTGAAACCAACTCGTGGAATATTTATGAATTGATCATTTCAGACATTGATAGCAAGATCAGAAGAAAATGTAGAAGTACATCAGAAATATCAAGACAGTTTACAGACAGTTGTAGATTGGTTAAGTCATATGAAAGATAAACAGAATATGTGTGGTGATACAACTGGTGATAGACATACTATACAAAATAAACTAGAGAGACTCAGTGTAAGATATTTATTGATTTTGTTGATATTTGTGTGAATATTTTTTGTAAACCTCAGGGTTAATTATTCTGTCTGATTCACAAGATGATACTTTGAAATTTAGTTTTTGTAGTCCAGCAGATTTCAAAGTTTTCCTGAGTTCACTATTCTGGGTAATGGAGTTTACTTGCTTTGCTCATACATATTGTGTCTTATTTGGGGAATAGGGAGGTTTTCATTTTTAGATACAGATCTTATACTCTTTCTCAAGCATTTGTGTATGTAAGATTTCCACCAATTTACTGGAGAATTTTCTTGTTGACTTCTACCCAAATTAGTATGCAAGCTTCCTTTGTTTAAAGACCTAAGAATTTAATATTTTACTCAACTTTTAGTGTTTTAGTGAGGAATTTTATTTGCAAAACGTGCATAAGACCAGCTTATATATTAAATATTATATTTTCTATAGGAACTGGTAACCAATTTATCAGATGGAGTTGATCGTATCAAAGAATGTGAAACATATGCTGAAAACACCATGAATACAACAGCCTTGAAAGGTCGTCAAGGTATACAACAGGAACTTGATGTCCTCCATCTTGATTGGGAAGATTATAAAATCAAACTCAGTTCTTTACGAGATAGTCTGGAACAAGCCTTGTATTACTGGACACTGTATGAAGAAAACTATTCCAAGATGTCCCAATGGATTAAAGACCTGGAAAAACAAGTCAAAGATATGCCAAACAGGTCAACTTTGGATGAAAAACAAGAATCTTTGAGAAAATGCCAGGTATGTTCAAAACTTTTGTAAGCTTGAAATTTTTTTTAGTCAGATTATCTTAATAGAAATTCAAGTAAAGAAATTCCATGTTTTCATTAGATGTGTATACTTTTCTATTTTTGTGCTCTATCCATCTTTAATTGTATATATATATACCTCTCCAATGTGATTTCACCTAGTGCTCAAATTATTGCCAATAAACTCACAATCAGGCGTATTTCAATAGTATAGAACTCTTCATATTTAGAAATAGTTTATTATAGATAAAGCATCGTGTAAAAAAAATAAACAGACAAAAAACAGGAAAAAATGGCAACTTCATATACGAAATTTGATTCCAAATTTGAATATTGATGCTTCGATGTTTGTAACTGAATAGTCATTTATACAGTCATGATATTCAAAGCTTTGAAATTATATTTTGAGCTCTAGGTTAAACATTTTATTTTCCCCACATTAGCAACACCTACATTTTTTATTTGTATTACGTAGATTTTTGCTTTTTTTTAAATGTATAATGTTTTACAATGTACTCTTAAATTAGGAAACATTTTACTATATTGAGAATAAGGCTGGTGAAATTGAGGAGGCCAGTAAGATGGATTATGTAAGATATTTTTAGGGATTTTTCTACAGGAATGTTCATACTACTGTTCACTTCTGGATAGGAAGAGCTTTTAAAGCATGTAAAATTGGTTATGGATTAGGCTTAAATAATGCAATGGTACCTCTGTATTGGCAGAATTTCTAAAGCATGTAAAATTGGTTCTGGATTAGGCTTAAATAATAGTACCTTTGTATTGGCAGAATTTCTAAAGCATGTAAAAATGGTTCTGGATTAGGCTTAAAATATAGTACCTCTGTATTGGCAGAATTTCTAAAGCATGTAAAATTGGTTATGGATTAAGCCTATATAATGCTTAACTATGCTAAGGTCTTGTTTCAGTTTAAAACATTAGATTTGGAAGGCTCCAGAAGCATGTAAAATTGGTTATGGATTAAGCCTATATAATGCTTAACTATGCTAAGGTCTTGTTTCAGTTTAAAACATTAGATTTGGAAGGCTCCAGAAGCATGTAAAATTGGTTATGGATTAAGCCTATATAATGCTTAACTATGCTAAGGTCTTGTTTCAGTTTAAAACATTAGATTTGGAAGGCTCCAGAAGCATGTAAAATTGGTTATGGATTAGGCTTAATAAATACAAAATATTATAAAAGGGTTTTTCTACTATTTGTATGTGCTTAAGATACACTACCAGTGTCCCTGATACACACACTAGTGCTGGAAAGTCTCTTTGAATGCCTAGAACTAGAATTGCATGTTGTAGTATAGTTGTAGATGTTACAGAACCTTATCTTCTGCTTTCCTATATAGAAATTTTCTTTATAGTTTCCATATCTTAAAACAGCATGCATACCTGTTTCTTACTATGCTTTTATAGTATAATATATTATATAATTCTAAAATTTATTATTTATGTATAATGATGATTATTTCACAGCTTTTCAAGTGCATGATGGGCTTTGTATTTATTTTAGTCTGGATTTATCGAAGCATTTATCATATTTTACATTTTATATGCATTGTGAATATTTTTGTGAGGTCCATTTTGTTCAAATATTTTTTACAAAAAAGAGAAGTCAAAGTTTAGCAAATGACAAGATAAAACAAAAATGATATGTAGATTGTTTTGTACTGTATTAATTCAAATTGCAAATAATTTGGACTAAATTTTAATTTTATTTATGATGTTACAATTTCATTTATGATATCATTTGAATTTTAACATTACATCATTCATGAATTTGATCAATTTACATTTTAAACAAATGATTTTCATTTATCAACCCAAAATTGTGATATTTTTTGATGAATTTTTTAGGAAATTGTACAAGAGGTCAAAGGCCGACAAAGAGACATAGATAAATTTGCTGATGATGCTCAGACTTTACAAAATTTAACCAACGAAGGTCGAGTTGGTACATTTGTATCCCAATTAGTAACTAGATACCAGAATTTACTTACTAATTCAAAGGTCAGTATTCTGTTCAATTCCCTTAACCTTTCAGAACTAAGCATCTAATCAGAAAACATTCCTTGAAGTTTAGTCTATGGAATTCCAGACAGCAAAAGGTGCCAAAAAGCTAATGGTGGCCATGATACATAGAAAATGGCTAAGTAACCTCTTTAAAATCATTCCCACTAGATCCTTGAAACTGTAGTAAATAAAAGAGTCACTTTTGAACTTTCAGTTTTTGTTTGTTTCTAGGAAAATGTGAAGAAATGTGAACAGAATGTGGAAGATCATAAATTATTTAAAGAAAAACTAGCAGACTGTAATCAATGGCTGACAAAATCACGAAACAAGTTCAACAACTGTCCTGACACTGGTAATTCAAGAGCAGCATTAGAAGACAGTTTAGAGAAAGTCCAGGATCTGCTGCGAGATAGAGATGCTGGATTTGCTAAATTGAATCAAGTGATCGAAAGTGGTGAACATCTGTACCCTACCACAGCAACAGAGGGACGTGAAGCCATTAGACAAGAATTACGTAAACTTAAACTAGGTTTTGAGGGATTGTATGACGATCTCTCGGCCACTCAACGTAAATTAGAGGTATCTCTTGTCCAATGGACTTCATTTGATGATAGTCATAGCCAAGTAGATAATTGGTTACGCGATATGGAGTTACAGTTACATGGTTCCATTCCCCTCAGGTCTACTCTAGAAGAAAAGAAAACACAGTTACAGAACTTCAAGGTAGATGTTTCTTCAATATAATATTTATAGGATTCATACCTTTGTCACCTTTTCACCAAGCAGACGACAATGAAGCTCATTACTGACTGAGCTACCAGCTATTCCACTGCTGATGTGGAGCTTAAAGACACGTTTTTTTTTAATCCAGATATAAGGCATTAAGCTAACAGATTGATTTGTAGAAATGTATTTATGGGTTATAAAAGAAGCATAATTAATATCATTAGCCATGCAGACTCTGAGAATGGGATGCAATATGCAACCAACACTTAATTGCATAATGCATAATTTCCGCCAGCGAGTAAAAACAATTGTATCTTTAATGTATTTTTAAGGCCTTACATCAAGATGTACTGTCTTATCAACGTGTTATAGAGAGTATAGGAGATAAAGCTCAATCATTGGTCCACAGCAGTCCAGATTCAGATCTCAATAAATTTACATCACAAACTAGTTCTCGTTATCAAAAACTCTGTCAAGCTTCCAAGGTAAGTTATAGCAAGTTAAATATGTAGAACTTAAATTAGATTAATTACATTATAGCAGTATTATTATTATTTGGTTTATTTTTTCTGATCATATTGAATATTGCTGTGTTATTTTGTATAATTTGTGTATAACTTGTGTATAACTCGAGATATTATTGTTTATATAAATGTATTGTAGGTTATATTGTGTTTATTTTTGCTGATCGAATATTGCTGTGTTATTTTGTATAATTTGTGTATAACTTGTGTATAACTTGAGATATTATTGTTTATATAAATGTATTGTAGGTTGTATTGTGTTTATTTTGTTTTCCAAAAGACAATTTATTTTGTATATTTTTTTTTGGTTTGTTGTGTATATATTTTGCATGTAAATTATGTTCTAAGAGTTTTTGTGAAATTTTTGTATAATTGTATGATTATTTTGTAATATTTGTATAAGGTTTTAAGAGATACTCTCTTATAGAAGCACTGGCCTAGGTCACAAGCTAACCCTTTCAACCCTAGTGGCCGGTATACCGGCCAAACACTAACGCAATATATACCTGACCAGCCGGTATACCGGCCGTTGCTATGTGACGTCATACAACGTTAACGTCATACGCTTTTACTTTTATTACTTGGAGTTCAGGGTATATGACGTTGTATTTCATTTACACTCAGGGTTCAAAGGGTTAAAGATTATTTGTGTTAGTTTATATTAAGTATTGTATTTATAAATTGTAGGATTATGTACAACAATATGAGGTATTAGTATCAGATCATCAACAATATAATGATGCCTATAACATGTGTGTAGAATGGTTAAATAGTATCAGAGAGAAATTGTCTGCCTGTGCCGATGTTTCTGGGGATCGACATGCTATACAGAATAGACTTGATAAAATACAGGTAAGTTTATTTTTGAATCTGTGTTTTTATAATTGGCACATTAATAACATGATGGTGTTGGAATGAAGGTAAATACCAAGCTGTATTCTATATTTCTATAAGCAGGCTTGATATCAACTTTCAAAATGGAACCAAAAAATAATACTTCTCTTTAGTCTGAAGGAGTGCTTTTAAAACAATTATGAAATAACCAAACCATATAGGTAACACTATCTGAGTTTGATGATATCAGCCACTAATCTCAAGGGCTAATTCCAGTTGTGGAATTTTCTGGTAAACTGAAAACAAGGGTAACTTACCCTGGTTATAAAGTTATAGAATTACACTTGGTGTTAACTTTTATGTTTGAATTGTGTTAGATGTTGTCTTGATAATAACATTGATGTATGTGCTGTGCTTTAGGTGTTCTTTTTTTTTTGAAAGAGATGACAAAAACAGGGCATGTTTTTGAGACTTGTTGTACAAGTAAATGTGTGATAACACTTCATTGTCATTGATAAGTTTAGATATCTGCTGCTCAGTGATTTGATAGCTTTTGTATTTATTTTAAATCATTAGTTTGTGACAAGATTACGAAGCATGTTTATTGCATGTATTTTGTTTTATTTTTATTAGCAACGTTGTGTAAGTTCCATCCTATTCCTAATTTTAAGTTTTACGTTAAATTTGAATTTTAGATTAGTTGTGTGAAATATTTTAGCTAATTAGTTGTAGTCTGAAGTAAATATTTTCAAGAATCAACAAGAATAAATTTTACAAATCAAATGAAAAATTAGTATTACAGATGAAGGCCGATTTTTCTGAATTCAATATGTAAAATGCATGCAAGCTAATTTAGATTTTACTATCTGCACAAAAAGCATGATTTATGTGTGATTTCACTATTTAGTAGAAGTTTTTTTTTATTTATTTGGTAAATCATTTTATATTTTTTTTTGTTTCAATCTGCTTTCATGAGAGATGTAGGTAGTAATGCTGTAGAGGTTTTCTAAAATTTTTATATGTATCGGGGACCCTGATAACATCAGTTTGCACCATTCCAATTTTTAGGCTTGTGGTTCCTGTAATTTCACTAAAACTAAGTGTTTTTAGGACCTTTGCAGGGATGACATCATAAAAGACTTAGTATTATTAGAATTGCTAGAACCACAGATGTCTGATTGAAAATTGGAATGGCACAAATTGATTCTATCATTGTCCCCGATACGCATAAAATTTAGAAAACCTCTTTACAATCTCTTGAAGTTCCAGTACTCAATGTATATTTCTATTACATGCATCCTACAGTTCACCTTTATTTAATGTTTTATGTTCAAACAATAACTTGTTTTTTAACCTGAATTTTTAATGAGATGAATATTTCTTTTACATATTGAGATGATAATAGAATACAAATCTTTTTTGTATTTTGAATGACTTTCATTTGTATATCTGTAGGATATATTGGCCACAAAACTAGAAGGAGAACCAAAAGTGAATAATGTAATGAAACTAGCAGAGAAAGTCCTGCCTAATACAGCTCCCCAGGGTAAAGATATCATAGTACGAGAAACTGATGCTTTACGAGAGGATTGGGAAGCCTTTATGACTGCCTTAGTTAAGGTAAATTTTGCAGATACTTTTTAGAAATTGGTTTTTTTGTGATTACAATTACCATCAAATTTTTGAAAAAAAATTTTAGAAAAAAATCGTTAGTCCACCTGCTTTTGAAATGCTAGCAATAGTTTAAATGCAAAATGTTCTTAATTATTCATTGCTTATTGGGAAATATAAACTCAGCAGTCTTAGTTTCTAGCAAGTCCTTTACTGTTTCATTAACTTTTAATTTCAGACCAAGAGTGATTTAGAGAAATGTATGGATCAATGGAAAGAATTTGAAACCTGGCATGAGAAATGTGCTTCATGGTTAAAAGATACAGAACATAAGATAAGAGAAGTGGATCTGAAAGCAACTCTTAAAGAAAAGATAACTCAACTTGATAAATTAAAGGTATGCATGTCCATTGTTGTCCATTTAATGATAAATAAAATTGAATTCTTTCCTTGAGATGGAAGCGTACAACATTGTGATCTCTCCAATCATCATTACTGAGTTATGTATATAGCATGATATGATCAAATAAATTATTATATTATGTTGTTATTTATGTTCATTGTTTTCGAGAGGTATTTTTTATTATTGAAATGCTTGTATATTGTCTTTAGGAAGAAGAAAACACTGCTGCCATATCTGCTGACATTCAGATCATCTGCATACTAATACTTTCAAATATAACTGTCACTTTTTTAGCGTCTGCATGAAGAAATCCACGGTCACCAGAAAGACATGGATTCATTAAGTGATTCAGCTCAAGATTTATTACGACTTAGTACCGATACTAGAGTTATCAGTCAAGCTTCCCAGCTCTCGACTAAATATCAGACACTACAGGTGAACATCAAGGTAAGTCTTCAATGTACTGACAAATGGCCTGCTTGGGAACTAACTTGCGGACACCTTACAATGATTTAAACCTGTCAAATGCTAAATCTTCTTTAGTGTCGCTGTGGTATATGCTTATGAATACATGTATTACAAATTTCAAGACTCGTCCTCACCTGCCAAAACATCTTCTGCAGCTAGTGTCAAGATTATACAAGTATCCCATTTTGAATTTTTCAGGAATTGATACGTCGTTGGGAACAGTATGTTATAGATCATCAATCTTATAGTGAATCATTTGAACATTGTAAAAATTGGTTGATTGATATGAGATCTAAGATTAATGATGTTATAGAAACTAATGGTGATAAACATACAATTCAACAGAGACTGACGAGAGTTCAGGTATATATAATTATAATTATGAAGTCAAGTTTCTCAAATTGTGCTCACTTATCAGTAGGTCTTTGGAGTTGAACTGGTACATTCATCAGCTGGTGATTTTTAATCAAGTTTTGTTTAGTATTGGCAAGGTGCATAGTTATTTGGAGGGCACTATAATTTAAGTTTATAAGGTGGTAGTTCATGTTAAAGATCCTTTGAGTATAAAATATCCATCAGATTTCAACTGTGATTCAACTGTATTTGTTATTCAGTGATTTCATTAACTTATTTTTCTAGGATTTACTCTCAGCCAAAGAAGAAGGTTTACATATGTTACAAATAGCCTTAGATAATTTACAAGTTGTTTTACCCAACACGTCTGTTACTGGTCGTGATAACATGAGACGAGAGATGCAACAGTTACAACAGGAATACGATGCCCTGTCAGCAGATCTGAATGAGAGTAAAATGAGACAAGAGAGTTGCCTGTCACAATGGACGGTCTATGATGACAGTACAGAACAGTTAGAAAGATGGTTACATGATCTCGAGGGTCAAATTCAAGTAGAATCCCAACCACAGAACACATTACAAGAGAAAAAGTTGCAATTAGAAAGAATTAAGGTATGAACTTGAAAATTTGCATTTTTTCTTATTGTAATGCTTGTTACTAAGGAAAAATGGAGACTGATTGTTAGCTCTCAAATATTCAGACCGCTTTTTACAAATGTTGATCAATTCAAGATTTGAAATGTTGTTACAGCTCACGTGCTTTATTGAAAAATAAAGTGGAGAGTTTTTACAGCTGTTTCAGAAAATTCCGCCTTCAGGCAAAGCAGAAGTAAATTGTGAAGCTTATCCTTTTGTGACATAATATATGGTATTTGTACTATCTCATTGTGCACTTATAAAGACGTTATACAATAAACTTTGTTTCAGGTTTTACAACTAAATATCAATGCACAACAGAGTACTATAGATAATCTGAATGAGAAAGCACAAACATTGAAACAGATGTCACATGACTCCAATTTAACCAATCAGATTAAACAGATAGTTGACAGATATGATAAACTACGAACTCAAGTTAAGGTAAGAAATGTGCTCTGTTTGTAACAGTGGCTTAGTAAAGTGTTTTGTTTTGGAAAGTGGCAGGACAATGACTGAGAAAGTTTGATGCTTGCTAGTTTGTATATAGATCCCCTGTTCAATCCTAGCATAGACCATTGATGGTACCACCAGTATTTTTCAATCTTTTTCCCTCTGACAGTGACCGACATTTAAAGTAGTTGTTTGGATTGGACAAGAAACTGAGGTTTCATGTGCTACAGACTGTGAATGTTAAAGATCAACCGACAGTTAAATGAAAATAAGTTTACTAATGATGCAAAAGTTTCCTTATTGCAATCTGCATTCATTTACTACATGAGCCCTATCATGTACAGAAAAGTTAGATATGAAACATTATTCATTTTTTTTAACATATGTACGGGCATTGTGAGATATTTGTATACACATATACACACGAACGTTGTATATTTCAGGACTTGTTACAAAATGGTGAGAAATATGTTCGTGATCATCAGATATATTGTGATGTATTTATGGAGACTAGTGATTGGTTGACAGCTAGTATAGATAGATTAAGTATATGTAGTGTTGTTCGTGGTGATAGAACTGTTATTGAAGCTCAAGTTCACAAAGTACAGGTAATTACAACACATTACTTGCTGTTTTTAACTTTCAGAATATGCCTTTCTTAAAGATGGGTTTCCTTATTTTTAGTGTCAAATTAAGCAGGCTATTTGATTAATTGGTGTCTCTAATGAATTATCATGTATTCTTAATCTTATCATTATGTTCTTATTGTATATGATTGAGAGTTTTAACCATCATAAATGTCCATGTATGTACAGTCTGCATAAACAAACTTAATCGGTCACTCATTGGATTCTGCTGGTAATTCTCTTCCAAATCATTAGAACACCTCTACTTACTATTTGCATTTTTGTTTTCATAAATGAAAATAAGGGAAGCCATCTTTAAGAGTGTATCTAGAGATTTTAGACATGTTGGGATGTGCCATCTCTTCAAATCTGTTGTTACTATTCTTTCAATATAATTTGAATATTTTTGTATGGTATCTGATTATTATGGAGTTTTGGAGATTGGATCTCTGTTTATGAAATGGAAATGTACTGTAACACAAAATAGGAAATATAGATGGACAAGAGTCTAAAGAAATAAATTTAAATATGGATCACAAACTAATGTAAAGTATATTTCTAACTATATTGTCTATTAATTCGTTATACTATGTTACTATGTATGCTTTGTTGCAGGACATCCACACAACACAAGAAATTGGAAAGAAGAAACTAGATAATGTTCTGACTAAAGGAAAAACAGTTTTACCTCAGACGTCTACCCAAGGTCAAAAACTCATTCAAGAAGAAATAGATAATTTGATGAAGGATTTTGAACACTTCCAATCTGATTTAAAAACATCTTTAGATTCATTATGTAAGTACAAACTAAATTATTGTTTTGATCTATGTTACTGTCAGCTTAATGTGTTGGCTAGCCTTAGTGTGGTCAGCAGCCCCGTAGTTAGTTTGGGGTCTGTGGGGGCTGGGCCAAAGTAAGTGAGAAGCCCCATCAAAACCTTCTTCAGTTCAGTTGTACAAAATTTTCCGAGTACAAAATCTGATCCCCAGCACCAAATCATTCCTAACTGTTGGAAAGTCTTTGTCGTCTGCTGCATACATTGAACTTGCTTTTATGACATTCTGCTGGGAGGTCAACAAGAAACTGAGAAATCAACAAATAAAACTACAGTGTGACAAAACCTTCTGGCAATTGAAATTGAATTTGATGTTTTGATAATTTTATTTCAGCAAATTTGAGTGGTAAATGGCAGAGTTATGAAGAATATTATAATGAATTAAGTAAATGGATAAAAGACACTGAAACCAGGATGAAAACTGAAGCTGATTTATGTGCTACCTTAGACCAGAAACATTCACAAGTTCTTAAACAGAGAGTGAGTTTGAACTTATAACATTACATTATTTAGTTTACAATGTATGTACATGTACTTATTGTTTACAGACTGCGATTCTCTTATTAGTGCCATGTTTTTTTTTTCATGAAAAAATTCTCAATTTAATTGCTTCAAATGAATGTTAATTTTCTTTTTGTAAGTTTTTATTGAAATGAAATCAAAAGCAAACTTTCTTGTATAATTTCAGTCACTACACGAAGAGATATTAAATGAACAAGAGTCATTCGAAAAACTTGGTGAACAGGCTCAGTTATTGATGCAGACGTCACCTGATAGTCGTCTATCAACACAACTGACACAACTTACTTCTAGATATAGTAGTCTTATGTCACAGTCTAAGGTGAGTAGCTCTCCTTACATAGAGATAATAAGAGTCATAATCAAAGAACAAATCTTTTCTAATATTTACCTAAGAAAAAATTCACATTAAAAAAAATGCTTGTGATCTTAAAATTTATTTTTTTTTATACTGAAGACAAATGGAATTGCAGGTGCTTAGATTTTCTAATGATGGTCCTATGTATGTTCTATGTGCTGATAGTGCCATGTATTGTTGTATTTTAGGAGTTATTGAAAAGGTATGAACAGTATTTAGCTGATCATGAACAATATGATAAGGTATATGATGAAACTGTACAGTGGTTATCTAATACTCGGGAGAAACTAGCTATCAATACAGATGTTACTGGTGATAAACAGAAAATACAGAAACAGATTGATAGACTCAAGGTAAATATCAGAACTTAATGTAAAGTTTATATTGTCTCTTCTATTTGCACCTTTAATATCATTTGTTTCTGAGAGTAATAAATTATAGGCCAAGTAGCAAGACAAATCATCTGTTAGTTTGGCAATATCTTAGTGACAAATTTGACTATTGATGATGGTTACTGAATGTTTTCTAGGAATTTGTAATAATGAAAGAGGAAGGTCAGATGTTGATTCATACCACCAATAACTGGGGAGAGAAAACTATGACCAATACATCAGTTGATGGTAGAGAGAGTATACGTCAAGATTTACAAGGTCTGCAGCAAGACTGGGAATCTCTCATCTCTGATGTCACTGATACTAAAGTCATGTTGGAAGCCCGTCTGCTACAGTGGACTGATTTTGATGCCAGTTTAGATGGAATTCAGAGATGGATTAAGGAAACAGAAAAGAAATTGAAGAGTTCTCAACTTAAAGGAGACATAAGCGAAAAGAGGAATGAATTGCAGAAAATTAAGGTAACCTATTTTTTTGTGAAACATGTACAAATACTAAATAAGAAATTTGTGGAAAATTTGATTTTAGTCTCTCCCAAAAAACTTGAATTTGGATTGGTTATTAGAGGTCTGCTCAAAATTGGCTGGCCTAGTTTACCACTTTATTATATACAGGTTAATTTAAATTGGACTGTCAATTGGTTATATTCAGGTATCCTATCAAGACATTGTGTCCTATGAACAGATGATAGAGTCAGTCAATAATAAAGCTGTAGAATTAGAACCTAGTGCCACTGGTAGTAGAATTGTATCAGATTCTTCTACACTGGCTACCAAATACAATACTTTAAAAGAACAGGCAAAGGTAGGTGTTCTTCCTTTATCTGTGGATTCTTTCATTGTGTTAAAGGTTGTATAACCAAACAAGATAGGAGTTGTCTGCTCATTATCTAATGTAAATGATAAATCAATGTTGGGTATTATTTTCAAACTGCAGTTCCTGTTAGGTTGAAGATCCTGACTATCTTGAAAAGTTGTATGCTTTATGAGGGGCAAAGCTGGATTTTCTCCTGTCTTTAAGGTGAAATTGGTTGAAATTTGCAAGGGCCTTTACTGGCTGTTGATTAAGGCGTTACACTGAATACAGGTGTCTGTTGGCTCATATGTTACAGTCTATCCATGTTAAAGATCCATTTACACTTATAGAATGATGATATAGATGATACAAATACACTATTCTCTTACGAAAAATCGACTGTAACAAAATGATGTATGGAAGTTGCCATTTGGTTTGTAAATAAAGTTTTTGATTGTATTTATTTACAGGATTTACTAGCTAGAAATGAACAATATGTAGCTAATCATCAAGATTTCCTTGATGCTTGTAATAATTTTAACTCCTGGTTACGTACAGCTAGAGAAAAACATGCTACCTGCTCAGATACTTTTGGTGAAAAAACTTCCATTGAATCTAAGATTGAACGATCCAAGGTTAGAATACTAATAGATCCTTTTAAGAATCACCTTTTGGTAGAAGGGCCAATCTTATTGCTATTGAATATTGAGTTCATTCCATTACTCTGAGAAGACTTATTAAGCTATATTTAACCATATTTTGTAAATTTATTTTTGTTTTGTCTTTTAGAGCTTGATGGCAAGTCTTAATGAAGGAGCTCACAGACTAGCTCAAGCCAATAAAGCAGGGGAAGCTACTCTCACAAGTACATCACCATCTGGTCAGACCAAGATTAGACAAGAACTACAAGCTATGAATAAAGAATTTGAAGAATACAGAAACCAACTACTTCATTCTCAAGCAGAACTGGACAATTGTCATTCAAGATGGGAAGATTTTGAACATAGCTATATAGATTTTAATAATTGGTTGAAAGAGACAGAATCCATCTTACGAGCTGAAATGGAATATAAATCCACAGTGGAAGAGAAGAAACAACAATGGACTCAATATCAGGTAGGTGTTTTGATAATGTTTGAAAGGGGAAGTTAGTGGAATATTATTTGAATCTGAACATTCTGCAAGTGCCAAATTGTTCACTTCAATATCCATCGTTGAAATTCATTGAAGGTCTGTATTTGATTTATATCATGAATTCTATGGGTTTTTTTTTCAGTATCATCTGGATGAAGTTCTATCACATCAGACGTCACTAGATGATGTCAGTGAGAAGGCCCAGGCATTGTTACAGACCAATGCAGATGCTAAAACCAGTCATGCTATAACTCAGTTAACTACTAGATACCAATCTATTATAGCTCTAGCTAAGGTAGGTCTTTTCATAGCTTACTTCCATGATACTATTGTTCCAAAGACACTCATACTTTTCGATTTTTTTTATTTTTAGAATAATTAAGTCTTATGGCATCTTCTGGGATTCAACTCTGAGATTTTGTGACGCGAACAGTGTTGGAAACAAACAGAAAATAAGAATTCAGTTTGTGTAAGTAGGCTTGAGCAATAAAACATCTATTAAATGAAAATGGTTTTGTGGTTGTTTTTTGTAGGATCTGGTACATTGCAGTGAAAATAACTATGATAATCATGTTAACTATAGAGAAAGATTACAAGTATTTACTGAATGGTTAAAAGATATTAAGCGTAAGATTAAAACTATAGAAGATGATCGAGGTAACAGAGAAAATGTTAATATTAGATTGTCCCAATTTGATGTAAGTATATTATCATTCTGGATGCTATAATCTTCTGAGAGACATGCTGATGAATTCCAAGGCTGTTACATTTATGACTATCAGAATGGAGAACCCTTCAATTGATTTTCAAACAAGACAACTTGTCATTCTGCTAACTTGTGTTTTGGATATAAAATCCTCATCAGCATAGCTGTATTGAAAAATTTAATTGTAATATTAGGGCTGAATTCATATAGAGAAAGTAGTTTCCATTAGTTTGAAAAACATATTATTACAATGACAAATTATTTTCTGTAGGAAATCCAAAATGGAATGGATCAAGGTCACAGTTATCTTAGAGCTTTATTAGATGCTTGTGAAAAGACATTACCTAGCACCAATCCAAGAGGTTGTCAGAGCATTCGCCAGGAATCAGAGAAAGCTAAAGTAGAGTATGAAAACTTGCTGACAGAGATGTCTCAAGCCAAACGTAATTTAGAGAATGCTTTGACCCACTGGGGAGATTATGATAGACTTCAAGATCAACTACATGATTGGTTAACTGATGTTGAACACAGAATGATGGCAGATCCAGATCTGAAAAATGATCTACCAGAAAAACGATCCACTCTTGAAAAATACAAGGTATTTTGACCGGCTTTATATGATCATAATATTTTCTGTCCAACCATTTTTTCCACCAATTGTAACTATTTATTTTCTTGGTTTAGATAGTGATTTTTAAAGTGTTCATAACAAATGTCTATTTATTCGTGGATGAATGTTTTCTTATCTTTTTTTATGTTCTCTTTGCAGGCATTATTAGCAGACATCTTGGCTCATAAAGATATGATGAGCAGACTGGAAGAGAAGTCAGGACAGGTTAATGACCCTACGCCACAGACTAGAGTAGCTCAACTAAAGGCCAGATATCAATCTGTATTAAATGCCAGCAAGGTTTGTATTTGACTGACCTAATATGCTTCAAAAGAACAATCAAACTATGGGGGAATGTTTAAAATTTCTAGCCTGTTACCTCAACCACATACCAATACAGCTGAATTGATATTATTGAAAAGTACTTTCCCTTTGTTTGAATTTAGTTTGTTTATAGATACATGAATCTTTTTGCCGTCTGCACATCTATGGTAAAATAGTTTTCATTAGTAAAGTTGGAAAGCTTAGGTATTATGATGTTGATTTTCAATGTTTCAGGATCTAGTTAGTCGTATGGGAGGACAAGTTGAATTGCATGAAGAATATCGTAAAGCTTATATAGCCTGTTTAGATTGGTTGGCTAACAATAAACATAGATTACAGAGACTTAGTGATTATTCTGGTGACAAGAAAACTTTGCAGGATAGACTACTACAACTCAGGGTAGGTTATGACTCGAAACATCTTGCTTTCTGTTAGCCCTTGTGCCATAGTCCAAACATTTTTAAATTCTTATTCCAGAAAAGATTTTTTTGGTGATTCAGAAAGACTGGACTTGCTCAAACATCTGAAGTGCTTAATGCTATTTTAATTTTATGATTTGGTGAAATTTTGTTAAATAAGGTTATTTTGGGGGTGTTTTTGCACCCCATCCTTACAGTTTTACTCATGATTATCAGAAATGTATCCGAAATTTATTCAAAAGTGTGTCTTTGTCAAATCCAGGAATTCAAGTCTGAATTGAAAAGGGGACAAGAAATGGTAGAAACTGCTGCAGGTCTTGGTAATCAAGTTTGTCAGCAAACGGCTCCAAGAGGTCAAGAGGTCATTCAACAGGAAGTGAAATCCTTACGTGATGATTGGAATATGTTTGCTTCTGCTGTTAATGATGTTGAAGCTAATCTAGAAACGTCTATCACCAACTGGAGTCAACTGAATGAGGAACAAGAAAGTTTCCTAGAATGGATTGAGAAAAAGGGACGAGAAGTTAAAGAACAACTAGAACCTACCAGTAATCAGTTTAAAAAACAACAACAATTAAGACGAGGAGAGGTCAGCACTCTTATTTCATTAGTTTATTCTTGATAATACAAATAGAGAGGAAACAAGAATTGGCAACCCATCTTTAAGATAACAAGAAAGAAACAACCAGAGGCCAATATTTATAGTGATAAGCAGGAAATAATTGGCAGTCTTTTTGGGAAAGTAAGCATAAAATAATTGGCAATCTATTTTATGTTTCAGGATCTATGTGATAACATCACTGATAATAAGGTAATCTTAGAGAAAGTCAGAGAGAAAGGTGATGCTATTGCTCAAAGATCAAGTGATCCAAGACTCTCAAATAATATGATGCAGTTATCAACTAAATACCAGTCATTATGTTCCTCGGCCAAGGTAAGATGTTTGCTTTTAATATGAGCACATTAAGCAGAGCGCACCAAGATGACAAACAGAATTGCCAGTGCTGGTAGGTGATCTGGTAGTTCATCACAAAAACTAAGTTTTATCATTCTTTTTATCTGAAAATAATTCCATTCTGATGTTTTTAAGTCCAAATTCCAACTTTAATGATACATTGGGAATCTTTTAGTCTTGCTGAACATTTGTTGTTTATTTTAGAATATGGTACGTAAATTGCGTGATAATGTTGATGATCATAGAGAATATGATGATGCCTTGAATAATGGTGACAAATGGTTGAAATGGATCAGAGACAGAGTTGAAGCTTGTAAAGACACATCTGGTGATTGGAATGCTACCCAAGATAGAATAGATGATATTAAGGTATGGTAAAAGTACTGTATTTTAGTTGTTCAGTGATTTTTGTAAAGCCTTTGAGTAAAATCAGAGTGATGTTTTATGTTATATTTTATATCACTTTTGATCAAATGCACCTGGAAATGACAGAATTTCTTACAGTGATGACATATACTCTTGGAAACAAAACTTATGCTGTCTCTTTGCTAATAACCACCAAATATCAAGAATTTCTTCAATGATATTTTTAGGATATTACTGCCAATATGGATGAAGGTTTACAGAAAGTCAATCATGTATGTGACCTAGCTGAGAGGATCCTGCCTAACACCAGTATGGATGGTAAAAAGATGGTGGAAGAACAAGTAACAGATCTAACTAATAACTGGGATAAATTAAACAGTTCTATCTCTGAAGTCACGGCAATGTTGGAAGGTGTGCAACAACGCTGGCATGATTATGAGGAATATTTTGGAAGCCTGGTACGTTGGTTGGCTGAAAAGGAAAGTCTCCTAAGAAGTGAACCAGAACTTAAAGCTACCCTGGCTGAGAAAAAGATTCAGCTTGATAAATACCAGGTAAGTTTTGTATGATTAAGAAAAGATTTCGATATTTTTCTGTAAAGTTTTGTATAATGAGATAACTTTCTGTTAGATGATAACAATAATCTTTTTCTGTTTAAGTTTGTATAATAAAAACATGACTAAACTTTCTGTATATTTTCTGTAAAGATTTGTATAATGAGATAACTTTCTGTATATTTTCTGTAAAGATTTGTATAATGAGATAACTTTCTGTATATTTTCTGTAAAGTTTTGTAT
This sequence comes from Lottia gigantea, assembly GCF_000327385.1. Taxonomy (NCBI): domain Eukaryota; kingdom Metazoa; phylum Mollusca; class Gastropoda; family Lottiidae; genus Lottia; species Lottia gigantea. The sequence continues at coordinate 353,803 of NW_008710245.1, forward strand.
AATGAGATAACTTTCTGTTAGATGATAACAATAATCTTTTTCTGTTTAAGTTTGTATAATAAAAACATGACTAAACTTTCTGTATATTTTCTGTAAAGATTTTTATAATGAGATAACTTTCTGTATATTTTCTGTAAAGATTTGTATAATGAGATAACTTTCTGTATATTTTAGTATTATGTTTATATTTTCGATAAAGATTTGTATAATGAGATAACTTTCTGTTTGTTTTCAGATGATATTAACAGATATAGAGAGTCATAACAGGTTGATAAATGAATTAGCTGATAGGGTAGCTAATCTACAAGCTCTGTGTGATAATCCACAAATAGCCAATTCCTTGTCTGATGTACAACAGAGATTTGAGGCTGTCAGAAACAGATGTCAGGTTTGTTCTTTTGTCTTTTGAATCTTCGTGATCAACACGTTCTGACCTTGAAGTTTTATGTGGAATTCCTTACGAATGGTTTTTTGTCCTTAATAATGATTCAAGAAAGGATTAAAGCATGTAATAACAGCTGTGTTCGAATGCTTATCTTATGTTAAATCATTGTTCCCAACAACTTTTCCATTTTCAGGATATCGTTGAAATGTTACAAGATCGTTATGATGAACATCTATTATTCCACGAAACACAACAAGATTGTGAAAAATGGTTGTTAGATACTTCCTTCCGACTCATGTCCCACAATTCATTAAATGTTTCCACTATGGAGCTAACAGAGAGACAAATTGAAAAACATAAGGTTAGTTAGAGATAGATTATTAATCTTTACTTTAGTCTTCAAGCCGACAACGTAAAACGTAAATGATGTCGATCATAGCAATTACTGCTCATGATAGATCTTAAGGAAACATTAGTGCGTTAGAAATCACTTTTTCTGTATATCTGAGTCATATTACATTACATTTCTTAGTTTATACCCCTGGGATAACTTCATTGGATTTATGAGCAACTTATGGTATATCTGAAAGTTCATCTTGAAATTCAAAACAATTGATCAATTTTTAGTGAATAAATAGAGAATGTTTGAGTTTACAGAGGGGCATGCATTTGTTGCATTAAAATTAATTGGAAACGCAAATTGTACATAAAGTATACGTGCATTTAATTATGCAAAAATATTGAATCGTAATTTGTTACAATTTTGATTTTAAGGCTATAGTACGAGAGATAACAAACTACCGTTCTACCATGGATCATGTCAATCAGATCGGTCAAAGTTTAGTACTAAACAATCCTAACATATTAAAACTTGCTGAACAAGTCCAGTCACAATTACAGAATTTAGAACAGAGTTACGTTAATTTACAGTCCACAGCTCAACAAATAAAGGTCAGTTTTCTTTCTACATCATTGTTTTATCCACCATTATCCAATGATTTTAGATTTTTTTTTAGAATTTAAAGATATATATCTGATAGGCTGTAATAAATTCTTTACAAAATGATGGGTAATTAAATTATCTTATGAAGCCAAAAATATGGCAATATTACACATTTAGCACTTTTTCATCCAAATCTGGATTAATAAATGACCAGAAATTCAAATCTTATATCTCTGAAGGCAGTATGAAAGTCTCTATAGAAATTTTATAGAAGGAATACTTAAATTCTGATTTTAGCGCTTGGTCATATTTTAGTTCCTTTTAGATTTTCCATTTTTGAAGTTATCGATATACATTATATATTATATAGTGTTTCAAATAGAAACTTGCTTTGTTGCATTCATTATACATACCAAAACATGTAGTAGTCTGTATGTTACCGTCTGATCTTTGGCTCAAATTTTGAATACATTTTCAAAACCAAGATTTCAGTTTTGACAGTTGAACACAATTTTGTTACATTTCTTATAAGGACTACTGTGCTCAATGTTGTGAAAAGCAAGCAAGCAAGCAACAAGCAAGACACTTCTGTTAATTGAACTATTGTCTAAAGAATGGCGAAATTGGGAGTAATGATTTCTAATGAATATTTTAATCCCCATGTGATCTATATTTCAACATTCTACACCATACACATCATTTTTCATTTCATTATATCACCCTCATTGCCCCCATCCATGCCTTTGGTTATATTTTGACTGGAGACCAGAAACTGTCTGTTGCCACTTGATGTTGTGCATGTTTGTTTGTTTGTATGAATGTTTATTGTTTGTTTAAATAGTTGATGCTTGTTTGCAAACTAATTTCTTGTTTTTGGTTGAATTTTAATCTTTTTGTATCACTTTATTAACATTTTCTGTTTAAAAACCCAACTTAATATTCACACGTTTTTTTCTCTTTTTCTTTAAATTAAGCTAACAAGATTAAAAAGCAAACATACTGAAATTTAAAAAAAAATTGGTGAGACATAAATAATTGAAGAAATATGGATCAAATGTCTTTACATGTAGTTAGTATTTAAACAAGGATTCAAATTGGCTATGCTATTTTTGAAAATATTTCCTAGCAACACAAAAAGGGCATTAGATTTTTATCTCTTAAGATGCTGTATTGCTTTTGAATCTTGCTTCTTTGCTTGTCTTGTTTGATTGGTTACAAGTTTGATTGATTGACATTAATTATCCAATCACAGGTGGTTTTAGAACATATTGAACTCTACATCTACTAGACGTCTGCTTAATTCCAAGATGGCTGATGAAACCATTGTACCAGAAGGATTGTTTCCAACAGTCTTAGTGCAAAAAGGGTGGAATGTGGGAGAGAAAAGTTGAAAATTGATAATGAAAAAAGACAATTTATAATCAGTGAAAATCATTTTTTGAAAAACATGGATGCTTCAAAGGAATTGTAGCAAATTTGAAGTCGTTATTTTTGCTTCTGATTATTTATCATTCTAGTGCTATTCAACAACGTGATATATTTATTTGTATTTCCAGGAGTTATACATATTTCTACAGAATTGTAAATTATGATATTTTTTATGTTAAACCCAAATTCCTATCCTCATGTTTCTAACTGTAATTTGAATGCTAATGCTTCCCTTGTGATTGTGTTTTTTACTAAGTAATTTTCTCTTAAATCTTACAACTTTATATAATGTGAAAATTTCAACATCAAATAAAAAGAAAATGATTAATTTAGATATCCAAAGGAAAATGTTTTTTGAAATTTCTTCTCTTTACTGTTATTCGTCCATAATTCTAAATACTCTTGCTGGTGATTGGTTCTAACCTCTTACTGCATACTTTAACATACAATTTCAATTCATTTTGATTTCTATATATATATATATATATATTGCATTGTTATGATGATTATGTTATTCTTACTGTGATATCAAAGCGATCTCAAATTTATTTTTTATTGAGAAAAAAAAATTCTCATTGAAAACAAAGTCAGATTTTGATAGGACATAAACAAATTTTGAAAAATTTAAAATATTTAAATTTTGAATCCAAGATAATTAATTTTGAACCTGAATTTTCCTTTTAATATTTTAATTAAAAAACTAAGGAAAAAGTTCACATACATTTACTTGTTTCAATTTAATCAAAGAGTCTTATAGTGTGTCACACATATTGCCTTAAGATCAAATCTTTTGAATTATTTAAGTAAATATTTATATTTAATGTAGATTTTATAACAGTATGATATTTAATAAATATTAAAGTAGAGAATTGTGATAGATTTTGATATTTGTGAATTGTGATATGATTTTTAAACCATAATTTTGTTTGCCGTCCAAGTAAAATATCAATTTTTTATTTCTTTTTATAATATTTCTGTGATAGTTGTCTTTTTATAATTCATCTTTTATTGTATATTCATTTATTTATATATTTTCCATGTATTTATACAAAATATCAATTAAAATATAAATTTAATATTTGTGTTTTTAATTGCATGAATGCATGTTTGTATTTTGTGTGGCATGGCAACAGACAGTTATATTATCTATATTCAAAATTATAACCTAACATCCCAAATTCTTTACCATTATCATATTTTGAAAAATGTCTTAATAAAAAAAATGGTGGATCAATAATGAAATTCAGAAACATAACTGTCTTTTGTTATGTCATTATACAAGTATGCATGACAGAGTAATTTTTTTGATCCACCATTTCAAGTGTCCATCTTCTCCTCTCAGATGCTTGATTTTGAGGCAACTTTGAATCTGGAGTTTATGTTAATGCTTCACCTAATGTACTCAGCTCTCCAAAAGAATTCTTATCATCAATCAATGTATTGCAAATTTTGACCAAAGATTTAGTTTTAGGTTTGGCATTTTCATTTATGAAAGATTATAGTTGAAGTGAAGCATCTGCTTTTGGATTCCAAAGACAATTTTATTCTCTACCAAAAACAATTTCCCTAAAATGTGACAAGAAAAATAAATGTTAAAGATGTTAAGCTTGGGTGAGTTAAAAACTACCAATCCATGCATCACACATAAATATTTTTATGCTGAAGTTTGCTCCTTATGTTCACATGTTAACACAAAAAACACATGAGGTAGTCCAAAAATATATAACAAATATAAGGAAATTGTGTTAAATGCAATGAAAAGCAGGTGACAATTGTAATTATAACATAAGATTGCAGCAAAAGTGACAACAAAATCTTTGGCATTAACGCTTTGCCTGCTATCAAAAGATTTCTTTCAGTTAACCGATTCTGTAAAAACTGGTTGAACAGTAATTGTTGTTTGATTTTCTTTAAAAAAAAAAAATGCCCTTAATCTTCTTCTGATCATGATCATACACGGACAGATTTGCCATTTTCAGAAGTTCATTTCGGTCTTAAATATATGTAAATAGAGAAATGTACAAAATATCCCATAATTCCTTCAAAAAGACCTCATATTGTCATTTTAATTTTCAAACACAGATAATTCAACTCAACCCTCTATCTTCTCTCTTTTAACACATAATAAACAACATTCTTCAGATTTCAATCTAATGGACAGCTAATTGGTGATCCTTAATTAAAATCTTTGTTATAATAAGATAATCCCTTCTTTCAACTACCAGTGGCTTACTGATTATCTTTCCTAATTCAACTTTTCTTGAATAATTACTTTGGCTTTCAGTCTTGAAAAGACTTTTCACCATCTTGGAGCATGACTGTGTTTTACACATACTGGAAACACGAACATTTCTGACAACTCTTGGTATCTCTTACAACACAGACTGAAGACAATTGGAACAATATAAACATACAAATATATTCTTTAGAAATTCCCCAATGTTTTATGGCCAACTGTGATTTTAGGATCGATTACAAGATATTCTCAAGAAATGGCAGACGTACAAAAAGTTATTAGAGAAGACTGAAGAATATTTAACAGACGATGTGGTTGAATGGTTGGAGGAAGCAGAATCCAATATTCCAGACTCCATTGATGAAGCTCAACAACAAAGGGAAGCAACTCAGGTATTTTCATCTCAATTATTAATATTTCCATTGATTTTTTCCTCTTCTTATCTGGTGCCATTCAATTTCAAGTTAACATGTAGAAACAGGAATTACAAAAAGCATACTATTTTGTGGAAACCTTTTATAGTTGCCAATTTTTAGTTTCATCTTCGAAAAAGACAAAGAATGAGTACTCTGTATTTTTTTAGGCCTTGCTGGAGAAATTATATGAAAGAAAGCAAGAACTAGCTGCTACAGCTCATACATGTGAAAATCTTGGAAGCATGGAGAATTTAAATCAAGAAGAAACCAGTTTAGAGTCACCATTGAATCAGTTTGCTGGACAAGTCAATCAACATATGCAAGAAACTATTGCAAAGGTAGGCCAATATCTCCAAAATTGGGAGATACATTTTAAGAATTTACACATTGTGCATTGAATTAGCAATTTTCAGAAAAATCTGGCAGTGTTTCTTTCTGAGATGCTGACTTTAAATTTCCCTTAAAACATTTTTAGGTTGAGAAAAGACTGGATAGATTGAGAGATATGATGAGACAATGGGAAGGTGTTGATAGAACACGTGCTGATCTCAAACAATGGTTACGTAATCGTCAAGAGGAAGTAGCAGACTTAGAAAATAGACCTGCTAAACTTCATTCTGAGGCTGCAGAGTTAGACATTGATAGATTAAAGGTTTGTGAGGTCATATTCATTTATTTTGATCCAATTTTTGACCGTATTTTAAGCTCTAACCGTGTTTAACTAGAACTGAGTTAGTAAGGTAGTCAAGCATATAGCCATTTTAGATAAACGGTTCTCTGTATTTACTCTTACAAATCCAAGCAATAGAGATTTGGGCCAAGAATGCTTAAGGCTTTAATCCACTGAAGCACAAGATTGGAGGCTTTTTTCACTCTAACTATTGAAGTGTAATGTTGGCATATCCTCAATCAAAGTTGGTTTTGTTTCAGGGCATTCGAGATGAAGTTGAAGGTCGTGGACCAGCTATTGATGACCTCTTGTCTCAATATTGTGACCTGACAAACCATAACGACACCATCGTAGATCCAGCTATTAGAGCTTTAAAAGATGATTGGGAAGAACTCCTTGGCCAGATTGACAATCTATTGGCAGACAGAGAGCATGCCCTTAATGCTGCTCGGGACCTTCAAGAACATCAAGACAGTATGGACGAAGATTTAGCCAATTATGTACGAGAACTAGAAAGAATTGACCAATCAGATGGCAATATGACTGAGCGCAGTGCAAGACTTCAGGTCAGTGAGCATGTTACTTATATTCATAGTTTTTATCTGAATTTTTTTTACTTCTATTTCAATTTCTTCTGTAATTTTTTACTTAGGCATGCCTATTCTTATCTTAAAATAAACTCTTGTACCTTCTAAATAAGACTAAATTTCAAAATATATGCATGATTAGTAGTAATACTAGAAAACATATTTCTCATCCATGGCAAAGCTAGTTAGAATTAGTCCTAACTTTTGTAGTCAAGCATGCAACATTATTTTTTCTTTGCTTGTACAAGTTTGGTTGATAGTTTTGATTTAGTTGCATACTTGCTTTGCATGTTCCATTCATTTGTTGTTTATGGTTTTCATTTTTCATCAATCATTACTGGGTACAGGAATTTTTTCAGGATCTGCAAAGGCTTTGGTAACCTTTCAACAAATTCGTTGAAAGTTCTGTTACATATTCAACCTTCATTAGCATTGCTTTTTCAGCCATTTTTTCCGGTTTTTTTTAGCCAGTTACATCGACTAAGCTTTAAAATTTCACTTCTCAGAATTATAAATATGTGTTGGGTTTTTGACAGTTATGTTATACTTTTTTTATATCATATTTCTTTGTCCAACCAACCACAAAGCTATGTTTTTTTTTGTGTAAATAAGCATAACATGTCATACCATTTTTGTGCTTTTTAATACTGAAGAGTCACTCTAGTATGAAATGCGATAAGGGATAAGTAACTCAGTGGGACTTACCACATAACTATATATCCTGTGGCCTGTGGTATATAAAATAATTATAGGTCTCCCTGCTGCTGTTTATTATGTACTTGTTGCCACCTTGCACTTGCACAATCTATAACTTTCTATCCTTTATATCTTTCAAAAATGATATTATTATATGACTTCATGTAATACAGTACATCACAGTGGTTGTAGAGTTTTCAACATAATATACATGATAAAACATGGAAAATGGTATACAAGTCATCCTGAAATTTAAAAATGTTGTTTAATTATGCGTAATCAGAAAAATGTTGCAAATCAGACAAATATTTGCTGTGTTTTGTTGGTGGTACTTAACCTTGTTTCAATGTTGTCCATGTTTATGTAAAATGGAACTGACCTTGTCCTTTAAATGTTTTGTTTTTGCACATAATTATACTATTTCTCTTATTTCTAATATCATTTTGAAGTATAAGTAAACCTTCTTAATGATAAACTGAAGATGCCCAAAAAATCAATCTAGATAATGAAATGGAATGGATTCAGTGCATTTTTAAGTTAAGATATCAGAAGAAGTTTATAGTTTAAATGAAGTAGATTTATTTTTGGAAGAGATTTTAAGTCAAAAAGAAGATGGTGAAAGACACTTTTAATTTGTTTCTAACTGGAGACATACTCTGGTTAGGTACTGTGTAAGTTAGTTTCTATGCAGATGGTCAGTGATCAATTTGATTAAATTTCCTTGTGATAGTTTAATTATATACTTTGGTATTTTATTCATGGTAGATATTGATAGCTGACACTTAAATGAATTCTGTTATATATTGTAGAGATTGATAGATGACAATTCTGTTCTGTTTAATTCTGTTATATATAGTAAAAATATCATTGTAAAATTGATAGCTGACATGTACTGAATCTCTGAATTCTGTTATTCATTGAATAGATTGATAGCTGACACTGGACTGAATCTCTGAATTCTGTTATTCATTGAATAGATTGATAGCTGACACTGGACTGAATCTCTGAATTCTGTTATTCATTGAATAGATTGATAGCTGACACTGGACTGAATCTCTAAATTCTGTAATTCATTGAATAGATTGATAGCTGACACTGGACTGTATATCTGAATTCTTTTATTGAATAGATTGATAGCTGACACTGGACTGAATATCTGAATTCTGGTATTCATTGAATAGATTGATAGCTGACACGGGACTGAATATCTGAATTCTGTTATTCATTGAATAGATTGATAGCTGATACTGAATCATGTACTCATGGTAGAAATTGATAACTGACTCTAAATCTCTTAATTCTGTTAACCATTGTAGTACATGTACTTGATAACTGACATCTGACTGAATCATGGAATTCTCTTATTCTTGCTTGAGATTCAGGGCTGACAATGAACTGAATCTCAAAATTCCCTTATTTATGGTAGACGGTGCTGACTCAAAAGATAAACATCTGATATGCAATTATATCTGATTCCATCTATTTCAATTGTTTTTGATACACTGTTGGAAACCAAAACTTCAAGAATCAGTATGCTGTAACTTAGGCATCATTTGATGTTTAGTAAACTGTGGCCCATTGACGTCTGCTCTGAATTTTATATTTTTCAGCAGGTCTGTCATGTGATTTGTTTGGAAAATTGTTGATAGTTGGAGGGCATGTTTATATAAGTAATTAGATTATAACTATCTAATACCAACATAATAGTAACAACGTATATTGTTATCTTTCAATACAAGTTATTTGATTATGATCTGCAGGTCTCAAATCTTTTGTCCAAATTAATCTACTTAATACTGGATTCACCCCTAGTACTTATCTATTTGTTAGTAAATAAATACTATAACTGATTTCATTTGTAATTGGAATTTGTAATCTCATTGTTAATTGGTTGAAAATCATGTTTATTCTCGTTTAATGATGTCTGATTGGTTTAGAATTATATATGGTAACACTCCAAAGCAATAGAAAACATTTATTCGGCATTTTTTCATGGAAAATTTTCGCACAAAAATGATGAAGGATAAAATATATCAATTGTAAGTAATGAAAGAGTTTCTATACTTTTAAAACATAGAATACAAATCACCAAAATCTGAATCATCTGTTTTTAGAAGCAGAAACAGCTTGAAAAATAAATAAATATAAAAAAATTTATTTTGATAAAAACCTACTAAAATATTTTGTATATTTCCAATGCTGTTCCATTTGATTTATTTGTTTACTACTGAATCATTTCTTTTTATGTCTGTAACAAAATACAATATGTTTGTAACAAAGTACAGTGTGTCTGCACAATTTCACCTCTATGTACTTATAACGGCAGCTTTTGATTGGTTTCTCAGAAGAAATATTAAATTTTTTACAGCATTGTTTGTTTATTATTATTAAATGTCTGACAACATTTTAAAAATTGGTGGTACCATATGAAATCTATAAGAAATATTATTCAACCAGTGACTTGCATAAACTTGCAACTTTTAATTGTATGAGCAGAATTATTTACTAAAATCTGATTGGTAGTTACCTAAAATGTAATATGATAATCAGTATGTATGACCATTGACCAATCTTGAAATTTTTGACCTATCATGTTCATGTAATGATGCCCCCAATTTCCCTGTTGGTGCCACCTGTTTGTCAGATTAATAATTTTTGTAGTTTCTATTTTTTTTCAAACATGCAAAGCAAGGTATGCAACTTATCATCATACAACCTTCATATCATGTAGAAATTTGTGTCAACTTTTTTCTATCATATTTATCGTGTGGCTTTAGTTTTGCTAGATTTTTTTTAAATCTCTTTCTTTGTCTCATTTTTTAGATTTTATGAAATAGAAAATTTTCAAATCAAAGAATATTTCTTATTAGAGATATTTTCAAAAGCTGCTGACTTAGAAACAATATTCATTTAGTAATTTTATTTTAAACATTTGAAGTATTTTGCATGATATTAATATTTTACCTTCATCATTTTTATGCAGCGAACAAGAAGAAAATGTCGTGCAACCCAAACACCAACATTAGCATCAAGAGGCACCCCATTTGATCCGTTTGACAGTGATGATGATTCCTATCCAAAGAGACCACCTTTCAGAAGAGGAAATGGCAATCATTCAAGAACTAATTTAAATTTAAGTAGTGATAGATTTTCTCCAAGTCCCAGAAATGGTCAATTTAAAACCGATCCAAGAACTTTGAACTTAAGTCGTGATAGATCTCTTTATCAGAGTCATGATAGGTCGTTTAACAACAGTCGTAACTTCCATGATCACAGTTTCCGTAAAGGTGGAGCTGCTGCTTATTTAGAATCAGAGAGCGAGGAATCTGGATATGGTGATACGTTCGCTGAAACTATGAATGCTTCTAGCTTTGATACCCAACTAAATGATACTCTATCAGCCTCTATTCATCTGAAAGAAACCATCATAGTTTATGACTCAGATGGAGAGGGTTCAACTGACAGCTACATTGAAGGTTATTTTGCTCCAACAGATCCAGAAAATATGCATGATATTGGCTGTCAAACTCCCGGCCACGTGCGAACTCAAACAGATGAATCCTTGTTTGCTGCAACCCCAAGAAGTATCCAAACTCAAACTCCTAGATCTAGATCAAGACAAAATGGCGATATTTCTATGGAGTCAATAGGTTCTAAAAAGAGAAAAAAGAAGAGCAGTTCACGATCTGACCTCTTAAGAAGTATTTTATCAGAAGTCAAGGACATTAAAAAACAACATGGTATAGATAGTGATAGTGTATGTGATGATAACGAAAGTGTCAATTCTGAAACATCCATTAAGAAAGAAACCCTTAAATCTCTTTATAAAGACATGAAGGACCTGAAGTCTCAAGGAAGTCAGGATAATGCAGCGACACAAACAATGAGCCAACAATCAACTCAGACACCATTCTTTCCTGAAGGTGCTGAAGCCTACCCTTCACACCATGGTAACATTCAGGAAAAGCTCGATGAAGTTCGATATTTACGCAGTAATAGAACAACACCTTCTCATCTGCGAGGCTCACATCCCAGTTTACTTGAGTCTCCAATGGAAGCAAGGTATGCTGGTAGTTCTGGCACTACACCAGCTCGATTTGGATCACCAACACCAATGACTTCTGCTCCAGCAAGGGCAGCTAATCCTCCACCTTATGGTAATGCTAACAGTCCATATCAGTACGCTGATGGACATTACAGTGGTACCCCAGTGGAACCATTACCTACCCCTAGAATGGTCACTCAAGATGATCTTGATGCTGTTCAACAGAGAATCAACCGTTTGCAGAATTACCAGATCTCACCTAATCGATCTCAACCCATATTCCGTGAGCATCGACGATTGATTCCTATAGGAAGGGAGTATGTTCAACCGCGAAGACTGAAATTGCGACAGTTTACTCGATCATATGATGATATGGACTTAGGTGACAGACGGAATGCATCAAGGCGTGGTCATTATATGCACAGAAGTAGAAGTGACCATACCATTATGGACAGATATCATTTAGATGATGCTTTAGCTGAGGCAGCAAGAACAGCTAAACAGCTGAAAAAGATATCATCTCGAATGAAACATGAATTTAGAGAAGATTTAAGGAGATACAGATACTAAAACTGTACATTATTGTGATACAAAGTACCTACATCTTTTTACTAGGTTAACAAACTTAAAATCAAAAAACTCGTCTTATGACAACTGTCTCAACTGTTTTTGTTTATGAGAAATTTTAAGCCTAAAATGTCTACATAATTCCATATATTGAAACCAGTGTTTTGTTATTCTAAACCATTTGAAAAAGTCAGGAGCATTATGATGCATTTTTTCTTCACTGTCTTAATTATTATTCAGATTATGAATATTTTTGTATATTGTTAAGGATACCATTAATTTTCTGTTTGCATTTAAAATAAAACACCAAAGATTCAGATAGGTAGATTGTAGATGTAGATTTCAAAATATTAATCAAATTCTAAGATACCCATGCCTTTTTTTGTGAAATGATGTTTGTTTCAAACTACTTGTGATATATCTATATTAGATTTTATTCATATTTTTCTACATTCTACGCCTTTTGGAAGGACATTAGCAATATTATTAAGTATATCGTTTTATGTTTAAACTATTAAAGATGATGTAGATTTTGGCTAATATTTTCTACATTTAAAAAAAAAAATGCAGATGTGATATTTAATATTTTTGCATATTTGAGACCTTCAGGGAATGATGTATTTTAATCAAAACTAACTGTGATAGAGGTATTTGATGGTTGTGCCTAATGATTTAATGATATAAATATTATGATTGTCAGATTTGGCCATCATTTTTGTTTTGCATGGTTGAATTAAAAAAGCAGGGTTTTATGTGTTTGATGGTATTGATACCTTCAATAGCATTCTTAAACGAAAACATTCTTGATGATTTGTATATTCTTCACTTAAATGTAACTTTATATAGCCTATATAATACAAGTCATATTGTTCTATATAGTAATTGATTGATTACGTGCTCAATTTGAATATTAAAGGGATGAAGTCATCTAATTATTCATTGTTCTTCCTGATAACTTAATAACAGAAACCTGTAACAATTTTTTTCTTTTATAGAGCTTTCATTTCAGACTGATTCTTGTCATTAGATTTTATTCTTTAATGTGCTTAAAATACATGTAATAAAAAAAATAGTTCATTAAGCTGTCACACTGAATGATTAGAGGACTTCACCCCTATTGATTAAAAATGTATTGTCTCTAAATATTTAAAGAATGCTCCAATCAAAACTTGAGGAGAATCTGTCTTTTTAATTCATTTTTTAGTTTTTAATTATTCATTTTTTTTAGTGAATTTGAGGCCAAATAGTATATAAACTTATTAATTAGTTACATATGTGCACTGTACTCTGAACTTCACATAGAATTTTTTTTTTTTTTTTATGTCTAATTAGTGATATGTCTCATGAATATTTATATTTGAATTGAAGTTTGTAAATAGTTTTTTAAACTTTTTTTGTGCTAATGGTTGACCATTTGTTCAGTTTATCATAGTTTATCAAAGCTGTGCTGTACAGGGGAATTGTAACAGAGATGTTTTAACCCAACCAGTTGTGTGTATCATTAGTCATTAAAATGTTATGGTATTTAAATAGAATTGAATTGTTCATGTAATGCTAGGTAGGTTTCGTAAGAAAACCTGAATTAAGATACTGTAACCTAATGTTTGTAATACGATACTGGATTCTCTGACAAATCAATATCCCTGCTTCCTATGAAACACCTCAGAAATGATAATATTTTTTATTGTTACTTGCCAATGATGCCTTTCTTCCTTTTGCCTAAAAAGCAGTATCCAAATTCAAATCACGCTTTCCAAAGTTCCAACAATCCTTCCAATAAAGTGGTAATATAGATATAAGACATACTATTAGTTGTTTTTTTTATACAATTTTTCTACCTGTGATATTTGTAGTTAACTTAATGTCTGTGATAGTGTGTATATCATTTCTGCCGTCTAATTTATTAGATATTTTTATTTTTCAAATTTTTTCTTGTATTAAGTTTTATGTAGACTATTTACTGATGTTGGTCCAAGGTTACACATAATGTTAGTTTGATTTAGACAAATGTTATATCTAGATTGTTAATATATTTATGTTGAACATCAACATGAGCTTAATCAGATGTTATATCTAAGCTTTAAGCTTTGAAAAATGTTACATGTAGATCTGTCAGGGCTTAAACAGATATTATGTCTATAACAAACCAGAGCTTAGACAAATCTTACACTTGTATTTGATAAGTTTAAGTCTACTATAAAGCTGATGTAGGTCAACAAATACAATTTTACATCAATCTTCCAGTCAACTTATGTTATTTATGTCTTGTGCATTTTGCTATGCATTTTATATTGTGATTTTTTGTTTGTTTGCAATGACTATGTATTATATTGTGTGAGCTTTATTTAATGTAAAAGTATTATTTTTTATAATTGTTTACCATCAAATCTAGCATATATAATCATTATTCCATATCAATAAAATACAATTTATTCATTTTTTTTTTAATTACGGTAAACGGACTGATTGAAGACAAAGCCCAACTCCATTTAAGAAATTATCACAACTTCTTTCTGTGATCACAACAGATAAACAGGTATTCTTTCTGATCACAGCAGATAAACAGGACTTCTTTCTGATCACAGCAGATGTACAGGACTTATGTCAGCTCAAATCAGATGTACAGGACTTATGTCAGCTCAAATCAGATGTACAGGACTTCTCTCTGCCCTAAATTTTGCACTTTATAGTCATTTTGTGCTAAAAGTCATTTACATTCCTAAAAGAATGATGGTACTTATTTCAATTACGCCCCTGTTAGTCATGTAAAGGTATAGTTGTTTTGATTAGAATATGTGTAAATTGAAACCGATGCCCGCCATACCAATGTAAAAGTATACCTTTAACTGCTTATCTATCTAACAGACCATAAGTTTATTAAGATTGTAGTGGACCTAATTTACAATAGATCTCACATTTGTGTGTACTTAATGAGTGCTTAGATCATTGAAGTGGAGACATGGTTGTTTTTATTACCTTGGATTAAGTTGATTTTGACCTATAACTGAAGTAATATATTGGAGATTAATTGAAAGATTTGCTTTGAGAAATGACCGAATGAATAACCCTGCGGTTTTGCAAGATTTATTCGAAATTTAGATGTGTAAACATGGACATGGATTTAGAAATGAAAGATTTAAAGATTACAAAGTTTTAAGACATAAATTCCAATATTTCAGATTAGTATTTGATATGTTGACAATGAGTTTTGGAATATGAAATACGAGTTCAATGTTACAAGTTATTGGAGGGAAATATATTTGGATCTTATAAAAACAAAGTTTCAAAGATGCATTAGTAGGAGTTAAAATTGTTCAAGGTTTGATGCAAAATTCTTGGAGTGCCAGTTTGTCATTTTGTTTAGTTGTAAGTGTATTCCGGAGTGTTCATGACGATGAGATTAATTTGTATTATGATATCTATTAATTATACTAGAACAAAGTGTTGCACATACACATCCCTTGTGAAGATAAAGCATGTATTTCATCTTCTTAAAAACTGAGACATGTTGTCAACTATTTCACCCTTTGAATGCTGTCAAAAGTGTCAAAATACTCGGAGTTGCATAACTTAATGCATATGACTTTCATAATATTCACTAGTTACACTTCAAATTTGTTTGTGTCCATTTTCAACATGTGTTATTGTGTGGATTAGTTGTTTTTTTTTCATAAAGTTTTATTAGTTATTGTAACTTTAAATACTATTCTTATTACTTCTATATGTGTTTGGATATGATATTTTGTTTTATTAACTGTGGTTTTTAAGAAATAGGTCTTATGTTTCGGTCATGTGATGTCTCTTAATTTTTTTTACTAAAAAGGATTTTAAAATTTGTGTTTGGAAGGAATCAGAATGACATTGCACAATAAAATAGCTCTGTGATGTTGAGTTGACAAACCTGTCACAGAGTGGTGTCAGGTGAATATAATTGCTTGGTAAGGAATGCATTCGTTACTATTTATTAAAGGGACAGGTGCACCATTTTCACTACCATTCATATTTTAGATTCAGAAACGGGAACTTTTTTTGGCTCAGCCAATGAGTATTAGTGTTCGATCACAGCTTTGTGCAGAATTATCTGCGTTTTAAAGTTAAAAAGACCAGTCGTCTTCTATTGAGACTCTGTCATATATAGAAAAGACATCTATAGAAATAGGAAAAGAAATACCTAGTTTGAGATATTTAAAATAATTTTTGCTATTTTCGTGCATTTCTAATACTTCTGAAGACTATTTACATATATTCAAGATACTAATCAACTCCTCAAAATGGTGCAACAGTCCCTTTAAAGAAAGGATTCTTGGTATATCTTCTCGTAGTACTGTAATACTTATATATAACAAGGGTAAAAAATTTGACCTTGAGACAGATTTCAGTTATCAATTTCATTGAACAAGACTGATCTGTTGATTTACATATTATTAAATTGATTTAAGTAGAGATTACAGATTAGATCAAGTGTAAAATGTATTATTTAGAAAGGGGTCATTGATAATAAAAAGGGACATTATTTCAAGTGCATACTATTCTAAATTTCTATGGTATGGTTGTTGTAAAAATTGTATCAGGACATAATTTTGGACTTTAAATCTGAAAGTGATACACATAGCTGATCTGCTTAAGATTATAGGCTTCTTGAGATACTGGATCATTTACAGATATAGTTGTTTTAAATTATGAAGAATTTTGGGGTCAAATGAAGGAATTTGAAATGAAATGAAGTATAAGGATGATGAGATTTTTTGATGTGTATATGATAATTAAGTGTATACAGTAGTAACTATGGTAGATATATAATAGAATGTGTTATAGATATGGGTAATCAAGCATCACTGTGTTGTGCTGGAAGATCAAAGAAGGTAAAAAAGGTGGGTTGAATTTCTCAATAGTATTTTTTACTATCCTTGAGAGGCAGCTATTGGTTAGGAGGGATCATGACTCCATCTAGGGCTGCTTTTATCATCTGATTCAGAATACTGTACAGAGGGTTTTGAATGAAATGAATGATTGATGGGCTAGTGAATGAGGTACAGAAGGGGATGGCATACTTTGACAACACATTTGAGACTGCACCTTCCATTATATGATGGTCTCTTGCTATTGATCCCCAAACCAAGTTCAAAGAAACATTACACATTGAATATGTAATTTTGTGATGAGTAATTGAGCCATTTCTAGTAACTTTCTTCAATTGTACGATGAACAACTGTCAGTACCAAAAACTGATAAAATCCAGTCTTTTTATTAGCTTTTATTTTTGATAAAGCCATTTAGTTAGGGTCTAACGACAGCCATCTTGAACTATTGTCGAATTAACCTTTTGGCCTAGCCAGATTAACATTGCGTCACAATATGCCAGTGCTGGAGGGGGTAGAAATTTTATTGGTTAAAGTAGGTGTCATCGAGTTCACTCAAAAGGTGAATTTAAACGAAGTTTCATGAGGGCTGAGGTGGCTCAGTGTGTTAGATGCTTGCTCACTATTTCAATTTCAATCCAGGCATAGGTTTGAGATGATCTGATTAGACATGATTTTTCAACACTGTTTACAGTTTGTAAATAGGAATATAAAGCTACAAGCTGTGTACTTTAATAGCCCTTGACAGTTGGAAATGGAGACACTATCCTGTAGACAGTAATAGTAATGATCATTTTGAAGGTAGATGGCCAGTGTGGTCAAAATTAGAAACAATGTTTTATTATAATATTTTATTATTCTGTTTCTGTGTGTTGTATTATTTCTGTTTTTTTTTTCCCTACCTAATTGGATACAGAAGTCTGGAAAAAAATAAAAAATTATCCAATTTATAATACTAAATAAGGTATGGTTCACTTCAAGCAAGCCAAATTTCAAGGCAAAACATGGCTATTGTTCACACAGATTATCAAACATCTGGTTTGTTTAACCCTTCAACTCTAGCGACATAACATAATATATATTGTACTGGTCATTACCAAGTGAAATCACACAACATTCTAACGCTTTATATTATATTACTTGAAGTTCAGGGTATATGATGTTTTATTTCATTCAAAAATTCAAAAGATTAACAAGAAATATAATTTTCAGGACAAAATTGTATTTCCTGGTTATTTAAAATATTCTCCCATACAGTTATTACCTAACTTTTCATTCAAAGTTCAAAATAATTTTGTTTTAGTATTAAAAAAAAGCCCACCATTTTCAGTCTATGACAAATGTCCAAAGATATATAGATATAGATAATGAAGGAAATACTCACAGACTCAGAACCAACATTGGTACTACCAGTTGCAGATTCCACTTCATCATTAGAAACATCACCAGTAGCAAAATATCTTCGGGCCATATTTTCCTGTGGAAATTATAAGTTATTACCTGACTTTTCAAAGTTCAAAATAATATTGATTTAGTTTTAAAAAGCCAACCATTTTCAGAAGAAATAGATCGTCTATGACAAATATCCAAAGATACATAGATGGAAGAAAATAATACTCACTGGTTCAGATTCAACATTGGTACTACCAGTTCCAGATTCCACTTCATCATTAGAAACATCACCAGTAGCAAAATATCTTCGGGCCATATTTTCCTGTGGAAATTATAAGTTATTACCTGACTTTTCATTCAAAGTTCAAAAGAAAATTAGTTTTAAAAAAGCCAACCATTTTCAGAAGAAATAGATTGTCTATGACAAATATCCAAAGATACATAGATATAGATAATGAAGGAAATACTCACAGACTCAGAACCAACATTGGTACTACCAGTTGCAGATTCCACTTCATCATTAGAAACATCACCAGTAGCAAAATATCTTCGGGCCATATTTTCCTGTGGAAATTATAAGTTATTACCTGACTTTTCATTCAAAGTTCAAAATAATATTGATCTAGTTTTAAAAAGCCAACCATTTTCAGAAGAAATAGATCGTCTATGACAAATATCCAAAGATACATAGATGGAAGAAAATAATACTCACTGGTTCAGATTCAACATTGTTACTACCAGTTCCAGATTCCACTTCATCATTAGAAACATCACCAGTAGCAAAATATCTTCGAATCCTATATTGCTGTGGATGATCAAGTTTGTGTTGATTTTCAATATGGAATTCAGTACTGAAGTTCAGCATACTGATAAATACTATCAAAAATAATGCAGTTGTTAATATACTCATCTTGGTTGTTGATTGCTGAATGAAATTCTACTGAAATTTTCTGACTCTTATAGTTCTGGGTTCAATTTTAATTGGCATGAAATACTAATTTATGGATAAGATTAAAAGTGTTTTTATGAAATATGCATTTTTAATTTTTTCCATCATCAATAATCTCTGCTTGAATACTTTTCTTATATTTGTTTAGCAGATTCATGCTTAAGATTACATCATATTTATACTTATAAACAAAGTACCTACATCTGTGTAAAACTCTGAGGACAATATGTTGAGAGGTACTCACAAAAGCCTCAGTCACATTATTGCTTAAATTATACTTACAGAGTTGTACATACCTCTGGACTGAATCTTATACAAGAGGCGGTTTTGTTGGCGATTTGAGTTGGTTTTGATTTGCTAGTATGATTTGGTGCAATTTTGATTAGATTAGTAATGGTCTACAAATGCGAAATTTGATATCGTCGATTAAGCAATATGGTTGCCCTACTGACAACAAAAGAAAGCCATCTATTTTGATTATTATTATTATTAATGATTAAATGTATCGATTAGCCTAAACTTCCGGGCTCACAAATGCACAAAATAGCTAATCTATCAAATCAAATTGGATTACAAAAACTCCTCAGATTTGTCTAAATCCACGAGGAAAGTTGGACATATCTTTCATATCTGTTTGTGAACACTTTTATTCAATGGATTGGAGGATCTAGGTAACATCTTAAAGTTAGGTAAATTCAAGGGTTAAATTTGATTTGATGATAGCTTTAGTCAATAAGTTGATGTAAATTTGAAATGGGCCTATCTCATGTGATAAAAATTGTCAAATTTATAAATAATATTGTTTTGTTCACAAAAGAAATATTTATTGACATTATGAATGTGAATCAAGAGAAGACATTTTACTTTTCAATTGAACATTGATTCTAAATTGAAATTATTGCAAACAGGATGTGCCAAAATTTTTCATACCATATTGTATTTGAATCTTCAACATTGATTTCATACAGTCCAGTACTAACACATTTTATAATCATCTAATTAGCATGAATCAACTTTAATTAGCCATAATCATAAAAAAATAAATTCTAACTGCTTCATTATTTAGTTATACCTCAGTAATTTTGAGGAGAGATAATGAGATGTTATTAGATGGTATTGAACTTAAAGGCTGGTTGTCACATAATGTTTCAACACAAGTTACAAGTGTCATCATCAGACCACTTTTGTCATGTTATTGTATTATATATCATATATTCTCAATCATAGTTGAACTCTTGCTTATCAAAATTGCAGAATATAATAGGATTTGTGATATCATTTCTATCAGTCATTATTTATAGACAAGAGCATGTAATTGAATTGCTGTTGATTTTACATCATAGGGTGGGCCATTATCAGGGGTCATTGTTGTCTTTAATATATATAAATATTCTTCAGAAAGACTAGAAATATATGAAAATAGCATAATTCCTTCAAAAATGACTCAAACTAGAAGTTACTCTTATAAATGATAGGTGACTATTTAACTTTCAAAGAGGAATAATTCTGGACACACATGGATTTGAAAGCTCAAATTTCAATGGTGAGCTGTGAAAACTAGTACTGATTCGCTTAGCTAAAAAAATCATGTTTCTGAAAAATTGCCCACCTGTCCCTTTAAAGGGATTGTAAAGAGGTTTTCTTATATTATTTGTTTTATGTGAAGGACACCATTGACTTTGGACAATCCAACTCTTCGTCCAATGAATGTGGTTCCTGAAATTCCAGAGAGAGTAAACTGGAAATGACTTAGCTCTTGCAAGAGAATTCAAAACGATTGTACCACTAAACATATTAATATATGTTATCTCCCCTTAGAAGATGGCGGCATTTCTAACTAAACATTGCTGACTCATTCACATTTTGCTCCACTGTTGCCTTATATAACTCTGCGCTACATCTTATATTGCTTAATTAGTTATAACCAAATAGAGTTTGTGCAAATCAGAGCGCTAAATGTCGTTATTTATAATAAAATGGCTGGTTTTGTATACAGTGAGGTGAACATTTGGTAAATCAAGTTAGTTCAGTGAATGGACATCAACTGGATTAACTTGATTTATGAACTCTTTCTGGAATTGCAGGAACCACAGGCATTGGACAAAGAATTATAATGTCCCAAATAGAAGTCAAAGGTGTCCTTCTTTAGAATCCCTTTCAGCTACTGAAAATCAATCATGAAGGGAAAATATTTTAGAGACTTGAATCTGCTTCAATAAGGATTAATTTCAGACCTTTTAGACCCATTGCTACAAAGAGCTATAAAAAGAATGTTCTCAATACCCACAGAGCACTTCTTTTGTCAATTGAATTGGCAGAAAGCATATTATTTGGTGTCTATTTTTATCATTTCTTCTGGTTTATGGTATAGAAATTATGCCATATTGTATCATTTTTTGTCCAGTAATTCCATCAAATTACCCAACTATTATAGAAAACTATACAAAGTTTCCCATGAAACAATGTTGTACGGATATAGTCCATTATTTGCATTAGGATTTAGAAAAGATCAAAATAGATAGAAAAATTTAACTGATTGTGTGTTTTTTTTGTTATTCTTGCTGCAACATATTTACATGTATGAATTTACATTTTCAGAGATGAGGTATAATGGAGCATGTTTTTAATAACCTATTGATTTAAATAAATGAATATTCATAATGTAGCCTATATATGTGGCAGCAAACATAAAAAAAAAACCTCAAATCAAATTTATTCTATTATTATGGTAAATATTATATTTGATGTTTTCTAAGATACATTTATAGAATTATAATATTTCAATATCTAAATAATAGATAGATGGCCAGTGTGGTGTAAATTAGAAACAATGTTTTATTATAATATTTTATTATTCTTTGTTTCTGTTCTAACTAGTTGGTTACAGTAGTCTGAAAATAAAAACAGTTAACTTTGAGAATATATATAGAGAATATTTATCACAGCAAACGATGGAATGTGTTGTCATTTCTGTTATTATTATAACAAAACAGAAATCAAGCTCTTTTAGCACATAAGAAAATATTTAGATACAAGAACTAGGTATTTAGGATTGAAAAAGCCAACCATTTTCAGAAGGAATAGATTGTCTATGACAATATCCAAAGATACATAGATATAAATATATAGAAGGAAATACTCACAGGCTCAGAATCCACATCTGTACTACTCAGAGAAGACCACCAACTACAGGAATATTATCAACAACATCACCAACTACAGGAAGATTATCAGTAGCATCACCAACTACAGGAAGATCATCAATAGCATCACCAACTACAGGAATATTATCAGTAGCATCACCAACTACAGGAATATTATCAGTAGCATCACCAACTACAGGAATATTATTGGTAGCATCACCAACTACAGGAATATTATCAGTAGCATCACCAACTACAGGAATATCATCCAGAAAGCCTCTTCGAATCCTATATTGCTGTGGATGATCAAGTTTGTGTTGATTTTCAATATGGAACTCAGTACTGAAGTTCAGCATACTGATAAATACTATCAAAAATAATGAAGTTGTTAATATACTCATCTTGGTTGTTTATTGTTGAATGAAATTCTACTGAAATTTCCTGTCTTTTATAGTACAAAATGTTAATTAGCATAAAACTCTGATTAATGGATGAGTTAGGATGATATTCAAAAAATGTTAATTTCTAGTTTATATGTTTAATCTCTGCATGAATGGTGTTGGAATGTGGTTTGTTTTATACACCCACATGAACTTGGTATAACCCATTTATGTTTGCCATAAACACTTTATAAGGCACAATTCTTTACAAAAACTTTGTGAAAAGTACCCAACTATGATCCCTATAATTTCAAATATAACAAATTCCCTTATTCTGCAAAACATATTTAATTTTGAGTTTGTAAAACTTTAGAAGGCACAATTATTGACTAATTTGAACGAAACTTGGTAGAATTAAATATAATCACCCAAGGATGAACCCTATTGAAAAATATTTAATATGAGTATTTGCTTTAATTTTGAGAACATTCAAAATGTACAAGGGCAAAATTAGTATTAATCTATTGAAATTGTCTGATATCAGTGTATGATTATTTTTATAACAAAACTGCCAGTAGGTGTACCTGAACTGGTCAAAATTCTTTTGTTTAGCAGATTCATTCTTTAGACTACATCTTATTAATACTTAAAAACAAAGTAGCTGGATTTTTGCTTCTCATGTACGTGTCTATTTCTGTCTTTTAGATCATGGAAAAATCTGTAAAAGTCAGTAGTGATACTGGTAGACCAAAACATCTGTCTCTAGTCCAGCCTCTGAGAGCTATTTGGACAGATGTGTTGCTAGTGTAGATACAGAAAAAATAGGCCCTGTAAAATGGGGACTTGCCGCATCTCTGCAGGTGCAATGGTTTTAAACCTATTTAGATAACTCAGACCTGCAAAACCAAGATGTATTTGGAAAGATATTTTTGTTGTTCAGTCATATCATTATTTGCTGCCTACACCATTTCTGTCGTGTCTCTGTTTCCACTGAACTAACCTCGCATCCGCCTTTTAAAACTGCATGCGCAGCCAAAAGTTCAAAAGTCACAGAGTCACTTGCTGCAAACAAACAAAATATATGGTGATGCCCAACACTAATTTACTGTCATCGTAAAGGTTATGTAGTATTATGTCAATAAAAAAGCATATTTGAAGGTGTGATAAATCCCCTATAAACAAGGTATATTTTTTCTGACTCTACTTCAGCTGACAACCTTCAAAATATCCATCAAAGGCTGGAATAGTTGCAGATGTTTCGGACTAAGTACTTGGTAGCATGACAAATCTGGCCTTACCCATACCTTGGAAAGGATACTAAGGTGTGATTTTGTCATGGTTTGTGTTTATTTCAATATCTGAATCACATTTTCAAAGAATGTTTTTTTTAAAAATCTGATTTCCTACACATTTCAACCAGAGTGAGATCAGATTTGGTCTTTTATAAAGAAAGTTAGAGCCATAAATTATAAACACTTTTACACCATAATATTAACAACAAACATTACAGTAGACAGACATTTATAGCTACATTGTTTTCATGTTATATTGTATTTGACTGGCAAATACAGCCCAATCAGTAGTCCTGTCTGTAACATATGAACTCATTTGTAATGTGAACTAGCATGCTTCAGATATTAGTATTTCAAAATAACTATTCAACATAGAATAAATATCATTATTTTGTCATTTGTGAAAAAATTTGAAGAGAGATAATGAGATGTCAATGGACGATATCAAACTATTAAAAAATTCTCAGAATATCTGAATAAAATACATCCTTGTCATAAACATGACTAAAAATAACATTTCAACACAATTTACACGTGTCATCATCAGAAGAAATCAAGAAGAGAGGTAAAAATGAGAATAAATAACAAAATGGGTGAAACAGAATGATGATGAAGTTAATTTGATAACAATAAATGAAACAATAAATATAAGAATGAAAAAACACATTGTGCTGTGATGACAGAGGGATAAAGGATTAACAGATATAAGATGGTTAACAAATCAATGAAAGAGGGTTGAATAATGTAATTAATGAAGCTGTATTTTAGAGATGTAGTCTGCATTATCATGTTTCAATTCAGGAAAATGTTTTCCATGGGTTTGCAGATTCTACTTTTAGAAATCATGTTGTGTTGTTGTTTATTTTGTTAATAAAGAAGTTTGATTTTTATTTTCCAATCGTTAATTTTCCTTTTATGGGCAACAACATTTCACCAGCTTATGGAGTAATGTGGCTCAGCATCCAATCAAATCTATGACAGAACAGTCTATGCACATAAATTACAAACCTATGGAAAAGTTAAGAATACTTTAACGAATTCCCAATCTATTTAAAAAGCATAAAAAACAAATACCATAAGGTAGCCTTAATATCTCTCTGCCTCAGTTCTCATTATCTCTCTATCATATGCGGTCGATATAGTAACATTCCATTAAAGGACAGAATTTGCAAAATGCTGATTCTAATGAAATTAGAAAGGAACATTTCATCCTTCATTGTTTAGTTTATGAAAAGGAACGGAATGGTTTGTGATTGTGCTTATCCCCCTAACCCTGTTGTCTATGTTAAATCCATCAGAAACAAATGTAAGGATGGTCTGCAGTTATATCTATTCTTGTTTTGAGAAAAGGAAATTAAAATTAAAATGCTTATTTAAGTTATTTTACTCTCATTTCACATTTTCATTTTATTATATATACTTTTTTTCACAATATAATGTACTTTATATTCCGTGTTCAATATGCATTAAATATTCTGTGTTATACAATCTATAGTGTACTATATTATCTATTCTATATACAATTTTCTGTGAATTTTATTGGAGTCTTTATGATAGTTTTCATCATGTTCTATTAGTACATTGTATTTTATAAATAGATATAACACTTTCCCTATGAATTATGACCATGTATTATCATAAATAAGAAATATCCACCTTTCGTTTAATCTTGTAAATTTTGTAATTTTATACCTTTCTCAAATGTACCATTGGTTGTATGCTGCCTTTAAAGATGGGTTTCCTTATTCTTAGTGTCAAATTAATCAAACTATTTAATCTGAATCACACTTTCATAGAATGATTATTTGAAATATCTAAGTCATATTTTCATCGATCAGTGTTCAGCAGGTCTCTTGTATCTTGAATTATTAACATTTTATTTTATTTTCATCAGTAACCTCCCTTGAATTGTTAACAACAATTAGATTTCGGGAGCTGTATACAGTTATGTGCTTAAAATGTTGAAGATGTCTGAGTCTACATTATTACAAATAATATATTCATCACTTACTTCCCTTGAACCATAAAATTTGCTCAGTCTTCAGTAGGGCTTTTGATATTTTTTTCTTCTCAATCAGACATTTTTATAAAGATAACAGAGTTTCAACCATTGATACACTAAAATTATTTTAGATGTGGCTTGTGCATGCAATAGAGATTTTTGTCAGAATTTTATGACATTTGGTGTCTAGCCAATAGGATTCTACAAATGATAGCAGAGTTTCAACCCTTGATACACTTCTATTATGTTAAATGTTTCTTGTGAAAGTGATAGAGGTAACAGTTTATGTCAAACTTTTGTGTGTAGGATTAAATCAATATCTTGGACATGTAAGATTTTTGGTAGGATTTGACACAAATTTTGACAACCGCCCTAGATATTCTGAAAATTTATAAGGCTAGTTGTTGTATCTTGCTAGACAACCACTTGTTTGATGTGTTATAATTTGTAATTTGATTCTGTATGAAGATAATGGACTATCTTCATTTTTAGTTGTTTTGTTTCATATAAGATGGCAGCTGCAGTGGCTGAGTGAGTTAGAGGCTAGCTCACTAACCTGAAGGTTAAGGGCTCATTCTGGGCATAGGTTGACAACCCACTTGTCCTGTCTGTGATGTAGGCCTGACAGCCTGACCAGGAAAAATTGTCTCACATTCAGATATGATGATCAAATAAGGCCCAGTATGCTCCAAGCTGTTTGCTTTAATAGCCCTTGACAGTTGGAAATGGAGAAGAGTAGGCTACTGACAGTATCCTGAAGTCAGTAATGATCATTTTGAAGGTATGTGGCCAGTATGGTGTAAATTAGAAACAATGTTTTATTATAATATTATTATTATTCTGTTTCTGTGTTTTGTATTATTTCTTTTCCTACTAAATGGTTACAGTAGTCTGAAATAAAACAGTTAACTTTGAGAATATATATAGAGAATATTTATCACAGCAAAAGATGGAATTTGTTGCTTAATGTAATAATATTTATATGATATTTATTATAAAAAGTAATACAGAAATCAAGCACTTTTAGCTCATCACAAAATATTTATATACCAAAACCACATCTTTTATTCTACTGTCAAATTACAAATACAATACATCCTAAAACTTGTACACAAAATAATGTTGATTGAAAGCCAACCATTTTCCGAAAAAATAGATTGTCTGTGACAAATATCCAAAGATATATAGATATACTCACAGACTCTGAATCAACATCTGTACTATTCAGGGGAGATTACCAACTACATCACCTCCAGGAAGATTACCAGTAGCTTCACCAGCTACCTCACCTCCAGGAAGATTACCAATAGCATCACCAACTACATCGCCTCCAGGAAGGTTATCAGTAGCGTCACGAACTACATCACCTCCAGGAAGATTACCAGTAGCATCATGAACTACATCACCTTCAGGAAGATTACTAGTAAAATCACCAACTACATCACCTCCAGGAATATTACCAGTAGCATCACCGAGATCACCTCCAGGAAGATTATCAGTAGCATCACGAACTACATTATCTCCAGGAAGATTACCAGTAGCATCACCAACAGCCTCACCTCCAGGAAGGTTATCAGTAGCATCACGAACTACATCACTTCCAGGAAGATTTCCAGTAGCATCATCACCAACAACATCACCTTCAGGAAGATTACTAGTAGCATCATCAACAACATCACCTTCAGGAAGATTACTAGTAGCATCACCGAGATCACCCCCAGGAAGATTATCAGTAGCATCACGAACTATATCACCTCCAGGAAGATTACCAGTAACATCACCAACATCACCTTCAGGAAGATTACCAGTAGCATCACCAACAGCATCACCTTCAGGAAGGTTATCAGTAGCCTCACGAACTACATCACTTCCAGGAAGATTACCAGTTACATCACCAACAGGAAGATTATTAGTAACATCACCAACTACAGGAAGATTATCAGTAGCATCACCAACTACAGGAATATCATCCAGAAAGGCTCTTCGAATCCTATTTTGGTGTGGATGATCAAGTTTGTGTTGATTTTCAATATGGAACTCAGTACTGAAGTTCAGCTTACTGATAAATACTATCAAAAATAATGAAGTTGTTAATATACTCATCTTGATTGTTGATTGTTGAATGAAATTCTACTGAAATTTCCTGACTTTTATAGTTATAATAATGTTTCAATTTGCATAAAACTCTGATAAATGGGTGAGATTAGATGAGTGTTACAAAAATATTGATGTCTAATCTCTGTTTGAATGATGTTGGAATGTGTTTTGTTTTATACACCCACATGAACTTGGCATAACCCATGTATGTTGGTTTGACATTAACACTTTATAAGGAATGATTCTTGAATGAAATTTAGTGAAAATCATGTCTTATTAGCAAACAATGAACTCTATTAAATATATAGAATGTTATGTTGATATATTTGAATCACACTGTCATAGAATGTTGTTTCGAAATATCTGAATTTCACTGTCATAGAATGTTATATTGAAATATCTGAATCTCACTGTCATAGAATGTTGTTTCGAATATCTGTATCATACTGTCTTAGAATGATATTTTTAAATATCATCATGGCAATAGGACCATTTTCCTGATGAAGTCATTTGTTATGTGCCTGTGCCTGTACAGTCGATGGGGTAGACTTGAAATACAGAGTTGTGGTTTATAAATAATTATTGAAAATATGAAAAAATGGACTAAAGGTCAGAAATGCCTGGTTATTGGAGACAAAGTTTTCATGTACTTTATAAACTCAGATGTGGTCTATTATGAACAAAGTTAGAGAAATAAGGTATAAAAAATTTACAACATAATAATAACTACCAAACATTACATTGACATCTTGTAGATCTACATTGATGTTTATTGTACTTGAAGCTTAAACAGACCTGACTGGCAAATTTTAGCCAAATCAGCAGCCCTGTCTGTAACATATTAACACATTTTTAATATTAACTAGCCTGCATCAGCTTTTATTATTTCAGATAATTTCTAATAACACCCAATTGCTTCATTATTTTGTTATTCCTGAGAATTTTGAGGAGAGATAATGAGATATCACTAGACAGTATCAAACTATTAAAAAACCAAATATCTATCCCTGCCAAAAACATGATTGAAAATAAACAAATAAGAATGCGTTAAGCCTTAGAAATAAACTGTCGCTAAGCTGAATTAAATCGTGATACTGGACATACATCTCTAAAATATGACTTCATTAACTTATTTTACACTTTTTTGACATCTATTAACTCTCTTTCATCTGTTAACCCTCTTTCATCATTGTTTTAATTATTGTTTCATCATTGTTTTATTTATTGTTTCATCATTGTTTTATTTATTGTTTCATCATTGTTTTATTGTTTTATCATTGTTTTACTGTTTCATCATTGTTTTATTTATTGTTTCATCATTGTTTTATTTATTGTTTCATCATTGTTTTATTGTTTCATCATTGTTTTATTGTTTCATCATTGTTTTATTTATTGTTTCATCATTGTTTTATTGTTTCATTATTGTTTTATTTATTGTTTCATCATTGTTTTATTGTTTCATTCATTGCTTTATTGTTTCATTCATTGTTTTATTTATTGGTTCATTCATTGTTTTATGTATTGTTTTATTCATTGTTTTATTGTTTCATTCATTGTTTTATTGTTTCATTCATTGTTTTATTTATTGTTTCATTCATTGTTTTATTCTTGTTATTGTTTCATTCATTGTATTTATGTCTATTGTTTCATTCATTGTTTTATCTATTGTTTTATTCATTGTTTTATTGTTTCATTCATTGTTTTATTGTTTCATCATTGTTTTATTGTTTCATTCATTGTTATTTGATAAGCTACATTGTTGTTATTACCTGCTTTACTATTTCATGGCTTTCCCCCTTTTTTATATATTTTCTCAGGTTTACTCCCCCCTTTTTCATTTCATCTGATGACGACACATATAAATTATGTTGAAACTTTATGTACTTATACCATGGTGTATTCTCTGTTCCTTTTTCTTATCAAACTAACAAGGTGGGAGGTAGGAGGTTACACCATTATAGGTGGCAAAGCAGTTGCATGTAATGGAGTAAACTTTTAGAAATTGTGTTGAAAATATACTTTGTTTTTAAAAAAGTGTGTTATACCAAAATATATTCCATTGTTTTTTTTTTTTTTGTCTGTCTGCTTCTAAATGTTTAAATCTTTGTAGATTATGCTACTCAGACACCGAGAGACCTTTGATTTGAATGATATTATGTAATTAACTAAGGTCCCATGTGTTACAGGCAGGCATATTATAGCACAACAAATCTGGTTCTTCTCATACCTATAGGTATATACCTATTTATAGTGTATAGGTATTTGATATCAATATAAGTGTAATTACAAAATAATTCTCACTCTTAAAATAGTTGTCAATACAATTGTAAAATCTTTGATTAAATGTGTGTTCAGTCAGTCCCAGATATGTTCATTTCTGTCATTGTTTGTAACCTTGGTTGGCATTCACCATTTAATGGACATATCTCTTTCTTCCTACAGTTACATGGTTTAGATTTAATTTTGTCATTAGCTTCAGATAAATTCTTATTATAAGATTTTATCATAGTTACCAACTATTACTCACCTTTACTATGTTTTTATTGAAAATTTTATGAAGTTTTGATTTGTGGGGAATAGTTTTGATGTAAAGTTCAACCAGGTTATATTATATTTTCTATTTTGTTTGGTCAGAATTGATTTAAATCTGTTGATATTTGATAACTTTAGGAAAAACGCTTGATTTTAACGATTTTTCACAGTGGGGAGCAGATTGTTGAAGAATTTCTTCATCATATGATATGCCTGATATTAGCGTAGATTTTGGAAGATTTTTGACTATATTTGGTTGTTGGTTTGAGTGATCATGGATATAGACTGGTTTGGTTTGCTGTAAGGATAATATTTGTCAGTGTTAAAATTCAAAGTTATGTGTGAAAAATTAACTATGATGGGGTTGAATTCAATGGCGATTCTCAGACCTTTTTCAAGAAAATGTTTTGTGATTTCTTTTTTAAGCTTTTGACACCAGAGATGTTTGTGAAGGCTACATTATCTCTGTATAAGCCAATGTTGGATTTTTCAAATTTTTAGCAAATGTGGTTAATAGTAGTATCGATGAATCAATGTATCACAATACGACATGCCACCATACACATCATTTAGCATGGTCATGTATTGATCTTGAGGATACCTCTCATTCTACAAAAATTTGACAGTGACAGTAAACATTAATCACTCCTATTAACTACATTATCAAATATCATAGTAACAAAGTTATAAATTAATATGAAACTTTGAAGATGAATGTTAATTTTTATCTCTTAACTCCTTGTCGCGCCTTGTATCGCATTGGGATACGTATTGTGACTTGATTAGCGATACCCAGCACTAGTGTTTGATAAGAAAAGTCCAACTAGTTCACATACTTCAGCACCATCATAACTGTCCATAGAAATACATACAGAAACATTAAAAGGCCAGGTGTGCAATGTTGAGGGGTTGATTTGGAGTCTTGCTTATGTGAAATAGTCTTCAGAAGTATTAGAAATGTATGAAAATCGCACAATCCTTTAAAAATATCTCAAACTATGAATTTCTATAGAGGTTTTTGTATATATGGCAGTGTCTCAAGAAAAGCATCTTTTTAACTTTCAAACATGGATAATTCTGGACACACATGGATTTGAAGGCTCAAATTTCGTTGGTATCCTAAAGGTCCAGAGTTATACCCTGGCATATGTCAAGATGATAAGTTGAGAAGAGATGTGCGATCAGGCTTCACTGTCAGTAATGCAGCTGGTTGGAGGGACTTACATGGAAAATTGTCTCACATTCAGATATGATGATCAAATAAGGCCCTGTGTGCTACAAGCTGTGTACTTTAATAGCCCTTGACAGTTGGAAATGGAGACACTATCCTGTAGACAGTAATAGTAATGATCATTTTGAAGGTAGATGGCCAGTATGGTGTAAATTAAAAAACAATGTTTTATCATAATATTTTATTATTCTGTTTCTGTGTGTTGTATTATTTCTGGCCACTTCTTTTCTTACTTGTTGATTAAAGTAATCTGAAAAAAAGGTAAAAATGTCTGATATTTATTATAAAAAGTAATACAGAAATCAAGCACTTTTAGCTCATAGCAAAATATTTAGATACAAGAATCGCAATTACAAATAAGACTTTTCAAATAGTTGAATATTGATTTAGGTTTCAAAAAGCCAACCATTTTCAGAAGGAATAGATCAGCTATATATGAAAAAATTTCCAACTAGTAAAGATATATTTTACTGTTTTAAAAACACTTACATTCTCAGAATCCTCACTGGTATTACCAAATACAGGTTCAATAATATCACCTGCACTGATGTCTATTTGGCTCTTGCCTCCAGCAGCTCCCTTTGATTCATTAGAATCAACTTCAGGACTATTACTAGTAGCATCACCAACTACAGGAAGATTATCAGTAGCATCACCAACTACAGGAAGATTATCAGTAGCATCACCAACTACAGGAATATTATCAGTAGCATCACCAACTACAGGAATATTATCAGTAGCATCACCAACTACAGGAAGATTTTTAGTAACATCACCAACTACAGGAAGATTATTAAGAAGGCCTCTTCGAATCCTATATTGCTGTGGATGATCAAGTTTGTGTTGATTTTCAATATGGAACTCAGTACTGAAGTTCAGCTTACTGATAAATACTATCAAAAATAATGAAGTTGTTAATATACTCATCTTGGTTGTTTATTGTTGAATGAAATTCTACTGAAATTTTCTTCTTTTTATATCTGTGTTAAATTTTAATTGGCATTAAACTTTGATTTATAGATGAGATAAGATGAGCCATGTTATTTAATCTTACATGAAAAATCTCTGCTTGAATGCTATTGAATGTGCTTTTTTTTTTGTTTGGCAGTATCTGAAGATTCATACTAAAGAAAACAATTTGTTTATACCTAAACAAAGAAAGCTTACACAAGGAAACAATGTGTGTCTTATATATCTGTGAGAAATTCTATTAAATAAAAGTTAATGGTCGAAAGCTTGTCATTCAGTCTAATAATGGTCTTTGGATGAGGACCAAAGGTCTGAGTACTATATTATTTTTAGATAATTGGTGAAAATTCTCAAAAGCTGGCGTTCCAAAAATGAATTGGAGCAACTCCCATAAAATGTGACATTTTGAGTCCGACCCTATATATATATCACATCCGAGTAACAGGGTCAGAATTGTTGAACTGCACTGTCTATAACATATTATGAGAACATTTTTAATGTTTAATTAATTTTTTATTAATTCAGATGAATTATTCAGCATGAAATTAATTCTTATAACTTCATTATTTTGTTATTCCTGAGTAATTTTGAAGAGCAATATGGAAGATGTCATTAAACGGTATCAGAGTATTAGATTATTAGATTATGCTACTCAGACACCAAGAGGCCTTTGATATAAGGCCGTGGGTTATTAAAAGTAGGCTAAGTCTCTCTATTTTTCTCTTGACAAAATCACACATGATAATAAAAGTAACACATGTGATCTTTTCTACCATGAAACAAAATTTGACGTCTAAATAGTTTATTGTCCCCGTGTGCTACAGGCTGTGCACGTTAAAGATCCTTCGACAGTTGGAAATCGAAAAAGAGCAGGCTAATGCCACTGTCCCGGCAAAATTTCCCTCATCACACCCTGCATGGCGTTCCCGTTTTCATTCGCCCACATGGTGCAGAAAAGTAGGACGTAAAACTCCATTCATTTCATTTCATTTTCCAATCCATATTTACAACACTGGAAATCACTAGTATGATCTGGAACCCATTTGTATGATCTCACTAGAAAGATCTGAATACTATTTTTTCATCTGGAAACTACTTGTTTGATGTAGAAACTACTTGTTTGATGTAGAAACTACTTGTTTGATGTAGAAACTACTCGTTCGATCTAGAAACTACTCGTACTACTTGTTCGATCTAAAAACTACTTGTTTGATCTGGAAATCAGTTGTTTGATCTGGAAATTAGTTGTTGTTCGATCTGGAAACTACTTGTTCGATCTAGAAACTGCTTGTTTGATCTGGAAATCAGTTGTTTGATCTGGAAATCAGTTGCTGAATGTGGAAATCAGTTGTTTGATATGGAAATCAGTTGGTGGAAATCAGTTGTTTGATGTGGAAGTCACTTTTGTGACCACATGTATGAAACTACCTGATTTATAAATAAATCACTCAGTGAATTTGGAGACCAGGTGTAATTTATCTACTCTACCTGTGTATACTTTTCACTTGGGTAATATATTTTACTCCATATTATCATATATTTACCCATTATTCAAAACTCTAACTGAAATGTCTTTGATGAAATGGAGAGAGAGAGAGGCAACGATGTCTGATAAGGTCCAATTTTTTTTTCATTGCCACTATTTAAAATTTATCACTGTTCATCAATATTCCCTTGAAGACATAACAATTTAAATTTTTGGTTTCTCAAAGATAGGGGAGTATCTATCTGTGATAACACAATATGGCATTTTGACATATACAAAGTCTTGAACATTGGTGTGAATGTATTTAATCACCCAAGGATGAACCCTATCAAAAATCAGAAGAGTTATTGCCCTTGTACTTGAAAACTGTAAACACCTTAGAAGGCTCAATTCTTCACAAATTTTGAGGTAACTTAGGTAATATTATTTAGCACTGCGTTAAAGAGTTCAAAAGAAGTGTATGTCTGAAGGTTGAATATTTCATACTTTCGTAATTGTTACTGTACTGCCAAATATTTTTATTTCAAATCGAAGCTGCTAGTGGAGGTATATTACCTTGTCTGGCAAGCTATCTTTAATATAATCTGTAAGCTTCAACAAATCTGTGGCTATATGAATATGATCTACCCAAGTCACAATTTATAAAGCATTTGATACAAGAGCAATAATTATTACTTAATAAAAAGGCCACACCCCTACCTGTCAATCCAGTCAATCATGTTAGGAATAGTTTATGGCATGTTTTCATTGGTTAACTGTTACTTGATATTCCACAACCCTTAGTGCAGAAAAGTAGGACCTTAAATTCCATGCATTTCATTTCATTCACATTGTTCAAGAAGACCATTAATTTGCATCTGCAGTCTACATCAGATTAAATCTAAAAATATCAAAACAGAAATGAAACATGTGGATTCTCACAGTTTCACGCTATGAGATCTTCAGACAATTGACATATTTTCAGCCTATTCTATTAATTAAATAATGTTTCGAGGTAATACAAAGTTTTTAACTTGATGCTCAACAGCTAAGCATCAATTAATTTTGAAATTGAGATAAAACATATTGGTATTAATTGGTGTTGAATCTTTTTTGTGTTTGTCCAATTATTGAATACAGTATGAGTAATACCATCAAGAGTGGAATGCATTGGTTAAATGTATTATGATGATGCATGTGAAATTTACTCTTTCAATAGATGCTTGGCCCTTTCATTTATTTTCATCTTAAATAATCCAAGAATGATATTCGACCCCTTTCATGTCTACCTCATTTTGACAGCTTATGTACTTTGAATTTTGGATTTAGATTCAGATGGTTACTAGTCATTTATTACCTTGTTATATTTAAACACCTGTATAGCTTCAAAATGTTAGTTTTCTAGCAAATATATATGAGGTATATAGATCTACATGTCCTTATTTTGACTAACAAAGATTTTGCAACATATAAGGTGTTAAGATCAATTGTCCATTACATAATACAAAATCAACAGTCCATTCAGAACACTACATATTTAATTTCAGGGAATATCCAATGAATTAGAAGAGAAATATGGTTTATTAGAAGATCTAAGACAACAGTCAGCAGACTTACAGACTAAAATCAGTCCACAAGATGGTGACCTGGTTCATGAACAATTCAGGTAACTTCACCTTTTTTTCACACACACTTACACACATACCATACCATATACATACATGTTAAGAAACACCACAACAATAAAGACAATCAAACAAAAAGAATTAATCCAAGTGTTGGCTGTAAGCATCCACTGTGCTTTACAGTCCAAGTAGAGAATAACATCTTCAACAATGGCGTCCATCTTCTTCATGAGAAATGAAGCTGTGCAAAGATCATACAATATCCTGGAATGAAAGTCTATTTCATGCAACAAACTTGATAATTATGGCTAGTATACAATGTTTTCATTATGGCATGTAAACTTTCAGAACTACTGAGAAATGTTTCACTGATTTGAAACTGAAGATCGGCAAATTTCAAGAAAATGTTGGTAATCTTGGTGGTAGGTTGGAAGATATCCAAAATGAGGCTCAGAAATATTTGGAATGGTTGGATGAAGCAGAAGTCCAAATTAAAACAGAAACTGCTCTTAGTTTTCAACCACGAGAGGTGGACATTATTCTTGAAGAAACACAGGTAGGCCATTTTGCAACAAAGTAAACCTTATAGTCATAGCTGTGTTGGATCCAAAATGATCCTTGAAAGGCCATATACTGGTAGATTAGTTGTTACATGCTTTGTCCATAGATCATCAATAGGCGTCTGTTATCTTGCTTTCTTTTTTTTCCTCTCAAATATCCTTAAATATTCTTGAATATTTATTATTGATCATATGACAATGTTGGAGCTATCAACATCTTTTATGACTTTTAAAGTATCAGTTATAGGTACTTGACTTTGTATTATTCAAGTACTAGAGGTGTAGTTGACACTTATTTTAACAAACAAGACCTTATTATTGTGAATCTCATTCTCTTTTGTTTTTCA
This sequence comes from Lottia gigantea, assembly GCF_000327385.1. Lineage (NCBI taxonomy): Eukaryota > Metazoa > Mollusca > Gastropoda > Lottiidae > Lottia > Lottia gigantea. The sequence goes on from NW_008710245.1 coordinate 390,619, forward strand.
GATGATTCTAAACGATTTAGACCAAAAACAGCAAATTCTCAATGGTATTATCGAAAAATCACAGGGTTTGAGTGATCTCCCTTCAAAAGAAAGGGATTCTATGGAGCAACTGGTTGCTATGGTACAATCTCAGCATAATGCTGTATATTCCTTAGCCACTGGAAAGTGTGAAGGACTTCAGACAGCTTTAGCAGTACGTGAAGAGTTCTTAGCAGAAATCAAAAAAGAAACAGAATGGTTAGAAGATAGAGAAATAACCAGCAAGAAAATGGAGACTTTACGTCTGCTTTCATCTAATGTTCAAAAACAACTTGACAAATATAAAGTGAGTATCTTTCTTAATAATAATGTTGTCTTTGTAAAAAAATGATTTCTATTTAAAATACATTACTATATAGATATTATGTATCATTATGATTAACTCTCCATCAAGATGCAGAAATCCTGAAGATGGTTCAACTTTCCTCAAAGACCATCTGATATATTGTGCAGGAAAGTGTTCAGATTATGTCTTGAATGGATCAATTTTTTGTTTACAGAAATTTGTCTCTAAAGTAAAGAGTCATACAAGCCATATTGTTGAAATTGAGCAGACGGCAGGAAGTATAAAGGAAGAGTGCAATGAAGAATCTCAATCTGAGATAAATTTGATTGTTTCTGGTAAGAAAATTTATTTCATGTCAATGCGTTGCAAGAAAGTACATATATACAGTATGTTAATGAAATTCAGCTTGATTTCTTTTTATATACCAATTTGCATTATCATTAAAGATTAAAGGTTGTGTGTTTTTGTAATAAATTGTAACTCTTAAGAAACTGAAACTAAAGCATTTGTAATTTTTTGATTTTGTACAAATGTTAATCTTCATACATATTTCCAGATCTAAGAAAAAGATTTGATGATTTTGTGCAATCATTAGAAAATCAAAAGACAGCATTTAGAGAAAATATCACTGCCCGGAAATTGTTTGAAGGAGATTGTCGTAAAATTGAGAAATGGTGCGATGAAACTGAGACAATATGTGATGACAAACCACCTCTAGATTGTGCAATAGAACTAGTGGAAGAAAAACACAAGCAATACAAGGTAAAGTTGTTGTAATCACATGACAGTTGGATTGCAATTCGTGTAAAAATGATATTGAATTTGATATAGCTATGGATGTGGCTTCCTTAGGCTTTGGCTTGATCAGCTTTCCAACTTATATGACTACAGCTTATTATGAACTTAAGTGAACCATCACTACTCAATGCATGAAAGAAAAAAAGATGCCAAAAACAGTAGCGAAAGGAACTAATGCAAAATCAAAGCATTATTACCAAATCAAAGTATTTTGCTTTGTCCATCCAATTTAGCCCATTTTATTTCGTATTTTTATTATCAAGTAATTTATTTCACGTTCATATATTTGTATTTGGTAATTCAGAATTTAAGCAATATGACAGAAGATATAGATGAATTAGTAAAGAATACCTTAGCAACAGGTGAATCATTAAAAGAAGGTTTAGTAGACAGTGATATACCAGTCTTACAACAACAACTTGATGATCTACAAGACAGATACAACAGGTAGTTCTATGGCAATCAGTTTCCTGATAAGAGAACATCAATCATTATTCAAAATTAGTTTCATTTATATACAGTTATGGGCAAATCATACTTTGAGCACATTTTCTTCAAATAACTGACAAAGATGGCTGACAAGAATTTCAAAAGTAGCCCATATTGAAGGAGAATGTTTTTCAATATGTGAATGTGATTTTGACTCTTTTTTTTCTTAATTCAAGGGCTACTAGTGCAATTAATACTGAAATTAAAGATTTAGAAAGTAAAGTGGAAGAGAGATATATTTTGGAACAAAAGATTGAAGAGTGTACAATATGGTTCTCACAGTTTCAGTTGAGCCTGTGGACAGTAACTGTTGAGCCTGTGGGCAGTAACTGTTGAGCCTGTGAGCAGTAACTGTTGAGCCTGTGGGCAGTAACTGTTGAGCCTGTGAGCAGTAACTGTTGAGCCTGTGGGCAGTAACTGTTGAGCCTGTGGGCAGTAACTGTTGAGCCTGTGAGCAGTAACTGTTGAGCCTGTGGGCAGTAACTGTTGAGCCTGTGGACAGTAACTGTTGAGCCTGTGGGCAGTAACTGTTGTTGAGCCTGTGGACAGTAACTGTTGAGCCTGTGGACAGTAACTGTTGAACCTATGGGCAGTAACTGTTGAGCCTGTGGACAGTAACTGTTGAGCCTGTGGACAGAAACTGTTGAGCCTGTGGGCAGTAACTGTTCAGTCTGTTGTTTTCAAAAGGGAAATTAATACGAGAAAGCCTTGCAAAGAACAACCAAATCATCCTCAGGAACAATAAAGCAGTAAATAAAGTCAAGTGGTTAAAGTTTTGCTTTATCTTGTAGGATTTGGAAAAGAAGGTAGCAGAATATAAACCAAAAGTAGATGAACTTCACATTCAATTAGACAGTTTACGTTCTTCTGGTCAAATACACAACGTAGAGGCCATTTTATCTCTGAATAACCAGTATGAACAGTTTATAGACCAAATTAGCCAGTATGAAAATAATTGTCAACAGACTATGTTTATAAGACAACAATTTCAGGAGCAAACAACAACATTAGAAACATCTTTAAAACAATGTGAAGATGAAATGATGAGTGTTAATGAAACTGAATTGTCATTGTCAGAGAGACTTGAAAGATATAAGGTAAGTTTTTCATAGCAGGTTTGGAAACAATGCATCTGTTACTTTCTGAAAACTTTCTGATACCACTTTACTTTGGTCAATATTATTGTATATATACAATGTATCATGGCCATAAAGGGATTGGACACAATATTTTTGGCCTAACTTGTAACGGTGTGAAGCCATACACATAGGCAGTCAAACCTCTTAAAATATTTTCCTATCCTAATTAATATTTCGAGGCAAGATTTTCATTGCCATGACTTTTTTTCCTCGCTCGATGTACCATTTGGTTTGTATTTTCGTTCCTCTCAAATTAGGTGATCACTGAAAAGCTCACATCAACACAACCAGACGTTTTCATAGCTCTTGATAAAGCACAGCAGCTAAAAATTGACCAATCAACTGAAGATAGTGAGCATCTGAAAATGGTTGAAACAATCAAACTAAAACTGGAATCAATGAAGAGTTCAGTTGAAGAGAAGACAACTCAGTATAAATCTCTGCAGAAGGAAAATGAGGATTTTAAAAATGAAATTGATAAGAATGTGGCATGGTTGGATGAAAAACATGATGTCTTAGCTTCATTGGGAAGTCTAGATTTAGATCCTGAAAAAGTCTCATCTGTTCTCAAGAAACACCAGGTGCTTGTTTTATACACATTGGTTAATTAATATCCCTTTCATGGACAATTAATTATCATATTTGGTATTTTTTATTAAGTTGGAAACACATTTTCTATGCCACAATATTTGGATTCATGAGCAAAGTATGCAAATCTTTACAAATAACAGCAGAAAGCCATTTTATATCATGGATTAATCTTAAAAGAATGTGCATTTCTGGAAAAAGGGTTTACTTATTAAGGCAAAAATTTATCATTCTGCTCGGATCTTACTTGTATGGTACCAATTGACTATCAGCTTTTGTTCAATTTTCAGAAACTTTCTCAGAAAGCTGAAGAAAAGATTCAGGTCATGCAGTCTTTAACAGAAAAAGAGAAATTACACTATGAAGAACTACAGGAACCATTATCTAGTGAAGTTAAAACAAGCCATCAACAGATTGAGACTCTACAGACTAACATATTGGTAAGTTATTCTTCAAACTCTAAGATTGGGGCTTGCATGAATGAGAAACGACCTGATGGTACCACGTAGACCATTTGATCCTAACTAAACCTAACTCACAAAGTAAGTCTTCCATTGAATGGAACTTATGTCACACGGTTAAGAACGTAATAGATTGAAAATATTTTATATAGTATTGGGCTGAATGATTATTATGAAACCAGTAAAGTAGGTCTTTGTATATTTCTATATTGTAATCCAGTCTATTCCTCGAGATCAGGAATCAAAAGGTTGGTACAAGGACACAGCGATTCCCGTCAGCCATCTTAGGCATATCTTGTGGTACTGAATTTATTTTTTGAAACAGATTTTTTGGAAGTTGACTGGTTAACAAATATCTACTGAGTATGTTCACTCATTTCAAAATCTTTGTCTATGTATACATATCATATTCTAATCACATCAAAGTAAGAAATTAATCATATGCAAAATTTCTGAAAATTTCAGGGAGCTATAAATAGAAAAGAAGAGTACCTAAAAGAAGGTATAAAAGACAGAGAAAAATATAAGAATTCTGTAAGTCAAATAATGGAATGGATACATGGAGCAGAAGATTTGTTAGACTCGGGGTACGATGGGATAGATTATGATACATTAGACCAGACGCTTAGTGAATATACAGTGAGTAATTCAGAAATCTTGTTTGTTTTTGGAAATCTTGTGAGATTTTCATTCTTTCTGTTTGGGACTTCAGAACAACAATATGACTGGAGATGTGGTTCACTGAGAAGTGGAATAACATAATTTCATGAATTTTGCCAGCAATTTGATTAAAAAATGGTGTATATGTTTTAAAATTCCCTATTTTGTGAAAATGAGTAAAAACTCAAAATATATGTCTAGCTACTATACAATGAAATCATTAAGGTAACCAGATTGAAACTTCAACCATTTTCAGGATTATTTTACTGAAGCTAGTCTTTGCCAGGATGAAGTGGAACAAATCACAGAATTATCAGAGAAATTGCTGCCAACATTAGATGTAAATGATAAAGAAACATTGAATCAATCTATAACTAATATTAATCAGAGACTATCAACTATTCTGGTTAATTCACCAAATAAACAGGAAGTACTTGAATCAAAGTCTTCAGAATGGAAGATTTTCTTGGTAAGTTTCTCCATTATCAATAAAATGTTAATTTTTTTTAATTAAATTTCCATGGAAATAGATAGGTCAAAATGAAAGAAATATTAGCCAATATCTCTTCATTTGAATTTATAATAATAGAGTATACTTTCTCCAGCTTCAGACTAGTTGTTCCTTTGCTTACCACTCTACCGATAATCTTTCCTGGATTGTCCCTACCCATTTATAAACATGAATGAATTTGATTTGTGTCTTTATTGTGTTTTAATGGTCTTAAAAAGTACTAAATTGCATGTAAATTTCTTTAACCCCTTCAAAAATACCTCAAAATTTCACTGTCTATTATGTGTTTTCTATACATGGCATAGTCTCACTAAAATGCAAGCCTAATTTTTAACTTTCAAATGCGAATAATTATGGATACATATGGATTTGAAGGCTCAAATTTGACGATGAGCTGTGAACACTATTACTGATTATGTAAGCTAATAAAATTCCTGTTTCTGAAACTAAGGTATGATTGGTCGAACAGATAGTGAAGGTGCTCCTTTAAATCTAAGACATAAATACTCTGAAAATGTTATCATACCTAAACTTATTTAATTCAATAAGTATTGAAATTCAAACTATAATTAAACTTGTAAATTTGCAGGGAAATGTATCAGAAATGAATGAAATTATGGATAATTTAGAAAGTGAATGGGAAATACTAGAATGTGGTTCAGTGAATGATCCAAGCATGGTCCAAACACAGTTACAGTCAACTCAGGTATACTTTTAGAATTTCACGTTTCTGAATCTGCTGCTGAAGTCTGCTAAGAATGTAATTTGACTTTTAAGAAAAATATCTCTAAGATAACACTTAAATCTTCAACATTTGTTTATTAAATTTAGAGCATTTGAATCATTGTTTTCTAATTTTGAAACTGCCTGTTTCAGGAATTCCTGGAGAAGATTGAAGAAAAGAGACCTATGATTGGTGAATTAAATGATAAGTCACGTAATTTAGAAAGATCTGGAAATGTTAACAGTAGAAATATTATCAATGGGTTAATGACAAATGTCAATCATAGATGGTCGTCATTGGTTACACAGGCAGAAGCAAAACAAACTAATTTAAAGGTGAATATATTGCAGAATTGAACCATGTTTGTCCAAAAATAATGAAAAAAGAGATATATTTACTAAATCTGAAAGATATTGTTTAGAGGTGAACAAAAAAGAGAACATTTGAATGAAAGTACAAATAAGATATGATGCTTTTCAGGAAATATCGTCTCAATGGGAAGGATTCAGTGGAACAATGAGTACTGTAGAAGATATTTTACGCGAAGCAGAAGTCAAGTTGTCAACAGTAAATATAGATCTGATAACATATACTGAATTAATAGAACAAGTTAATACACTACAGGTAAGGTATAATGTTAAACATAGTATAACTCAGTTGGTAGAGAGTTGGATTGTCGTCTGCTAAATTTTAGATTGGAATTTGTCTGAAATCAAAAATAGTTTGTGATACCATGGTAGTAGCCTTCTGGATGTTGACTTACTCTCCCCTCAATACAGTCATGCTTGTTTTAGAAATTTATACTTTGAACAATCTGCTGGATTCAAGGTTATTGCCATACTGATTGATTGGCAGTTGCCCTTTGTCAGTATGTATTTTTTTTGCAAAGGTCAAATCTTCCTTTCGAGAAAAGTCATTGACGTGGTTGCAGCAAATGAATGATATGTTGAAAAGAAAACCACAATTCTATTTTTGAAGACCTTTTTTTCAATTCTGAATTCTGATTAATAAATATTGTAGGAGGTTAGTGAATTATTAAATGAAGTAGAACCACAGATTAATATCATGAAGAAATCAAGTGAAAACTTACAGAAAACATTACCTACAGCAGAGTCTAAAATACATTCGCAAGATACATCTATAGCTCTACTTGAAAAATATGAAAGGTATCTATTATTCTTTGTTGAATTATTTTCAATTTTGATATTTTTGAGATTCATTTAATTGAGAAACGTTACAGTATGATTGACCATATTTCATTTCAAATGTCATTGTTGTTTATCTGTTAACAAACATGTCCAGTCTTATTACTATGGAAGATCAGTCCCAACTAACTAGAAACCATTCGCACAGGGTTAATGATTTTAGAGTTAAAGTAACAATTTAAATCCAAAATAAAGTAATTGTACACATAGTATATGAGTTGACAAAGTCAGTTACAGAATAGCATCAGGTGGTCCATAAAGGTGAGCAATACCTTCTTACAGGCAGCACACACCAAGTAGCGATCAAACTTGAGACATTCTGTCATTATGATTTCTTTGAAATGATATTGATATCAAGTTTCATAATTTCGTTCAGAATATCATCTGAAGCTAAAGAACAGCTACAGACAGTACAAGATGAGTTAGAAGATAGAGAATCATTTAAAACAGATATACAGAGTATTCTAGATTGGTTGACTGTAACTAGATCACAAATATCATCTATATCTTCTTCATTACAACCAGTAGAGATTCTCTCACACATCAAGGTAATTGTCTTATATCCAATATATTCATGACCAAGTCTACCAACTATTGACGAGGCAGTTTGGGTAATTTTACAATTCACTTAAGATACATGTTTGTTTATAATCCCAATGAGATTTTCATGTTAAGACTTTTCAATTCAGATGTATTGAAAATGTTGTATGTCCTTGTTGAATGTTTTAGTTTTTTATGACCAACTGCTGAAATAAGCATGTCTAGATGTCTACAATCTTCATCAGTCTGTTAAAATAACAAAAAATAAAAATGAATTAAAGAATAGAAAGATATATGTCTAATTTTAGAACCATGAACAAGAAATCAATATGAAGATCATGGAAGCCAAGAAACTAGAGCAATCACAGGAAACGAAATACAAGGCACAAGGGAGAGAACTGCCAGAAGACATGTTGATTCAACTCTCCAGTCTTAAAGACACAGAAAATGAAGTACGAGACCATTTAAAGCAAACGTCAGAATTGTTGCTACATCTGAAAGAGGATCGTGTCACATTTACTGAGAACTTATCACAAGTTACTATCTGGTTGACTAATGCAGAAACTGAACTCCAAAAACCTATCAAGAACATCACAGAAAGTATGGCTGTCCATAAGGTAAGCACATTTGATATCGAAAATCTTAAAATGATCCCCAATTAGAAAAATTCTTTATATGTTCCTAACATACATCTCATATGCTTTTGACCATGAACTGTATAAATGATTTTCAAACTAGTTTAATGAAAAATATTATTAGAGAGCTTTATACCAAATACATTATCAGAACACCTAGTTTACAAAACCATTTACAATGTGACATCAACACATAGCTCTTTGAAGGACTTAGTTTTTCAGAATAGTCACAAATAAATCAAATCACAAGTATTTGGGTCCCTTTACATCCCCATTTCCCATCCTGGGGTGTTTTCACCCCCTGGGGGTGTGGGACTAGGGTGTCAGGGGTGTGGCCAACTGGTGTAGGAGAATAATTCATTTTGAATTGAGAGAGCACATCACATCATCACATGCTGAAAATATGTGGATGATACAAATTTTTGGGGGTGTGAAAGGTCTAAATGATTGCTCCAGGGGTGTGAAGGCTGAAATAGGTTGTGAACCACTGCTTTATATAAGAGATGAGACATTTTTTGGGCCAAAAAATTAGGGTGATATGTCTTATCAGTGATGCAGGTCAGAGGAGAGATGTAAGTAGTAAGAAAAGGTTTCTATCCACCAGCAGTTATCATGGTATCTTAAAGGTTTTCCCATCTCTGTTCTCTCTTTCATGGTTGGATATCAAATAGAGAGAGGTTAATGCCACACTTCTGGCTTTAATAATACTTTATGGTCGGTTGTGTATTTCCCCATTAATTGAAGATGATGTTTAAGATGAATAGTACAGAAATCGAAACTGCCCAATTAATCTAGACTAGCCAATTAGAGATCATGTATTCTGCTACATGACGTAACCATGGTGATATTATTTGTTTAATGAAATAGACTTATTGATCTGGACTATACCTCCAAATTATTGTCTTTTTACTATATTACCAAAACTTCTAAGGGTGGCTTAGGAGAATTGTTGTCTGCATGATGATGAGGTGCTTGGCTAGTGCTTTTTGGGGATCTAAGCCCTTGCCTCTGAAACAAAATTTCAGCTTTCATAATTCCACAGGTTTAAAATCACAATGCCTTTTTTCAAAATTTATTAAAATACATATCTAAATTTACCAATCAATGAATATACAAAGAATACATATTATTTCCTCTTCCATAGTTATATTTTCAAAACTTTTTGTCTGCATATTCTTCTTTCACTTTGATCTATTTAACTAATTAACATCGCCAATAGATCAGGACTTAATAGCAAATGTAAATATCAGTTATTTTATAACATAAAATATTAGATCCTTTTAGAGGTTATAAATTGAAATCTTATCTTTATTAAATACGCAATAATTTATTGGCCCACTTAACTTACTACTTATTCAAATCTTTTATTCAAACAGTATAAACATTGGCCATTATAGGTGGTCTAGTATCCAGTGAAGGCTTCATTTCATTCATTTTACTCATTGACCCAAAAAGGATTGAATATGTAAACTCAGAAAGCATTGAACATGTAAAACCCAGAAAGCATTGAACATGTAAAACCCAGAAAGCATTGAACATGTAAAACCCAGAAAGCATTGAACATGAAAAAATCAGAAAGCATTGAACATGAAAAAATCAGAAAGCATTGAACATGAAAAAATCAGAAAGCATTGAACATGAAAAAAAAACAGAAAGCATTGAACATGAAAAAATCAGATAGCATTGAACATGAGAAAGCCAGAAAGCATTGAACATGAAAAAATCGGATAGCATTGAACATGAAAAAATCAGATAGCATTGAATATGAAAAAACCAGAACCAGAAAGCATTGAACATGAAAAAATCAGTAAGCATTGAACATGCAAACCCCAGAGTGTATTGAACATGTAGAACCCAGAAAGCATTGAACAATGTAAAACCCAGCACTGCTTGTGAATTAATTTATAACCCAACCAAGATGTGGTAGCAAGATTTGATTACTAAACAACCTCTTATTTGCACTTCACAGGCAAAACTCACATTATATGAGTAAGGTTATTTAAAAACTTTTATAATTTAAGTCTAATTCATACATTTCAATCATAATTGTGTAAATTCTCATTTCAATTCTTTGTAATTCAATGAATAATTTAAAGATGGAGCACATATTCAGCATTAATTAGGTGAACATGAATATTTACATGGAGATCAACTCATTGTAAAGTTTACATGAAACCTGATATATTAGCTAACAATAACTATATATGTAGGTAATTCCCATTCAAGATCTTTTTACACACTAGAGGTCATAAGGATTTGACAATTTGCCAAAGGCGGGAAATATCTTTTGTCAAGCAGAAATCTCATTATATTGCCTTGATCAAAACCAAACATGATTAGTATAATAGCATAACACTGACTTACGCAAAAATGGAGATTTTGTAGTACATTAATAACAAATTTATTAAAAAATCATGGGATCTAAAAATCAGGTTATTTTTTATCAATTGTCTTGTTAGGACTTGTAGTACTTATTGTTTACCAAATCTTTAATAAAAATGGATTGATAACTGATAAGTATATGTATATTATTATTATTCAAATTTACCCAAGGTTTATTAGCTTGATATGAAATCACTTTCTTTCTTTTTATGGGTTTTTAAAGGTAAAGGGCCCATCATGGTTTTTACCAGTTTTTATACTAGGGTTTTTTAGGGTCAAAATGATCTGGACTCAAACTGAGAGTATAATGCATAGTAAATATTGCATATAATATGTAATTGTACTATATGCAGACTGTTTGCATTCAATGTATTCTGCTGACTTAAGAAAGTGTAGTATTTTATACATCGTGCACTTATTAGGGTGTCATGTCTGCAATGGTGAAAGTTCTTATGTTATTTTTAAACATCAAACACTGACTGCATAAAAGAGAGCTATGAAAATTAATGTTATTTACGAGTATTAAAAATCAGTTTACAAAATATTGATAATTTATGAATTCTTTATTATTTCCATACACTCTACAATTATAAAGCTACCAAAAGTCAATTTCAGTGTATCTAAAATCTTGTGTTTGCAGATTCAGAATTTTTAATGGTGTTGACTTGTCTTGTATTTGCAGGCGTTGATATCAAACCTAGAGAGTTTTAAAGGTGATTTGGATAAATTACGACAGAAAGGAGGTGATATAGTCAAACATACCAGTGATACCTCAGAGAAACAGACAATACCGAAAAATCTCTCAGATGTCAACAGACAGTGGAATTCTGTACAGTCAAAAATAGCTGAGAAAACTCGTAAATTGAATGAAGCTTTAGAGTTACAGACGACATTTGAAGAATCTACAGTGAATATTAAAGAATGGGTGGATTCTGCTGCTGTAGAGATTGGTCAAGATGTCAATTGGTCTGAGTTTGAGGATGTACGGGATGATTTGAGGAACACTCAAGTAAGTTTCAAGGCCTTTATCAGGGATTGATTTGGATCTTTGATATATTGAAATAGTCTTCAGAAGTACAAGAACTGCACGAAAATAGCATTTTACTATCAAACACAGGTAATTCTAGACACATATTGATTTGAAGGCTCAAATTTTGGCGGTGAGCTGATTGGCTAAACTTAACAATTCCAGTATGATTGGTCAACGGATGATGAACCTATCCCAGTTAGTTGTTATTATTCTGGATCTTGAAAGCTGCTAACTAAAAATGGTGACTGACTATTCAATATAGACATCTGTTGATGTTTTGTGATAAATAGATTTGGAAGACACGTTCAATGTTCTTGGGTGCAGCCTAAAAATTTTGTTGATATGCTGGATGACATAAGACTCATGTAGTAAAATAGCAAAAGATAGTATTGTACCAGGCTGATTCAGAGATTTTTCCACTACTCTGGCCTCTTTTTACTCATTATGGTCACTCTTTTTAACACCAAATTTTGGCTGTCTTACTCTGAATAAAGGGATCTACACTTATTGTGATATATCATAGACTAATATGGTGGTCAACACTCGACTCTTCAATAAGTTATTGTTATTCTCTTGTATGGACATACATGCTTGATTTGTTTCTCTCAATATGAACATGTGGATATAGATGGTATTGTCATTTGGGTTTTTGTAGAAAAGTATGACCCAAGCTTCATCTGTTTTCCTCTTTCTTGTGAAAGTGTCTATAATATGATAAGTGACTTCACTAAAGTTTGTATATTTTAGGATCACCAAATTTTTTCATGTGAAATCAAAACTTGACAAACACTAGCGTTCAGGAAATACGCTATCAGCCTGCTCAATCTGAGTATTTAGACTTGGCATTGAAATCTATGTTTTGAATGTGGAAGATTTGTGAATGTTAATTTTGATAGACAGTTCCTACTTGAAAAATGATTTTAGACAAGCTCTCTTTAAGACTTTAAGCCCTATCACTTTAAGATATAAGTAGAAAGAAGAAGAGATTAGGATATGGAATATGATATATAATATATGTTATTAAACTTTTTATCTTAGAAAATATTTGAACTTCACTGACTTGACGTAAATAAATTGAATGAATTAAGATTTAAAAACGGATATTTGTTTTTTCCGTGTATTTTTATCAAAGTTTGTTTGATCTTGATTAGATTAGCTTGTGTTTTTGTAATGGATTGTACAATAATGGATTAATGGTGAACAGTGATCATTTGTCTATATTAGGATTTGGAAAGATTTTTGATGCAATATTGACATGATTGTGTGAAATCATTTTTTTTAGAATTAGATATAGAGCTGTATTTTGTGATAAATTACTATATAAATCTTGTTTTTGTGACAAAAGTTTTGAATTACTAGAATCAATCCTTTTAAAGTTTTGGGCGTAAATGCATGCTTTGGTGCATCTACTGAATTGTCATGTTTTCCATGTATTTCATTGTAGAGGGTATCCAAAGATATCAACCAAAACAAAGAAAAACTAAAAAGTTTGAATCCTGTGGTAAAACAGTTAAACCATCTAATAGAACCAGACGACATTAATAAAACCATGACAACTCTCACACAACAACTAGATGATTTACAGAATCAGACCACAACTAAGTTATCCACAATACAGGATGTCAATAAACAGGTGGATGCGTACGAGAGGGACATGGCAGACGTCACAAGATGGCTTGACCATGCTAAAAATGTTTTATCGGCCAGGGATATATCTCATGATTTGAAAGAAGAGCTACATTTGAGTCAGGTAGGCACCATATTATTTTAATTCTTATGTTGGTTTAATTAAGATTAGACCGAACTTTCGTTTCGTTTTTTTATTTGTTTTTATTTTTAGTATAACCACTTCAGGGTAGAGTTAAACGACCGAACTCTTGAACATTCGTCAAAACAACCTTTACCTTATCTAATGACATCTACTTTAACCAATCAAATTCCTTCAATCTCTCACAAAATGCTAATGCTGGAGAAGGCGTAAATTTGATTGGTTAAAACCAAAAGGTTACTGTGTTCAAGAGTCCAGTGGTTAGACTCTACTCTGAAGTGGCAATAATAAATATACGAATTAACAGAAAATGATAAGAATTTGGGTCTAATTTGATAAAAATTTAGTTTAGAATTTAGTATTATCATTTCATTGATATATGATCATTTCAATGAGTATCTCAAATTAAAAGAAGAGTATAAACCATCTTTTTGTTAAGAAAAACTTTTTATGTTGACAAAATTATTTGTTGATTTTTCATTGATTTTTTCACTGTAATATTCAATTGGAAATCTATTAGAGTTTTATATACATGTAGATAGGGGCTTATAATTTCTTAATACACTGATTTAATGGATGCATACTCCCAGCTAAGAGATGTAGAGGTGCATCTATCTTTTTGAGATTTTATGCATATCGTCACATTTCCTAAAATTGATTTTTATAGAAACTGCTGAAAGATGCTACCACCAACAAAGAGAAAGCAGAATCTGTGATACAGAAATATAAAGAATTAGATGTTGATGTGTTCCCGGCTCATGGTTCAAAAGTGTCAAGAGAAATTTGTCAACTGGAAGCAGAAGTCAGTGATCGAGTTGAACAATTACAGACTGCAGTTGATGAACAAGAACAGTATCAGACAGAGTTATCTGACTTGAATACTGCTGTTCTAGAAGCTCAGCAGAAGTTGTTAGCTTCACCAGTGATGGCTTCAAGTGTTGAGGCATTGAAATTACAGATAGCAGAACATGATGTATGTACTTTATGTACCAGTTAACTAATCTGCACATTTAAGAAGTCATTGTTTAGTTTCAACCATTTTTCTGCCACCAATTACCCATTACCATTTGCAAGCATGGCAAATTAACATAGAATTACCATACTTATTCTAAAAAATAAAGAAAGTAAAGTGGTTGAAATAGCTTAATGACCCTGTTACATTGTTCATGTCAAAATTAACATTGTTTCACTAATATCTGTTGGTTTTTACATGCACAATACGTTACAAATTCTTTTACATGATTTAAAGTAACACAGAGGTACCTTCATTTCTAATGTTTTCATATTCTCCTAACCCTCCAGACAACATAAGTCAACATGTTTTCAGGTGGAGATAGGGGTAGATTTTGAATTAAACTTTAAGGGTCAATCCAGTTCAAAAGTAATAGGTTTTTGCTTTGTTTTCATGGTTGTTTCTGTTGTCCACTGCACATGGTAACTGTAAGAAAGTTCAATTATATACAGAATGTTTACATTTACTGGACACTTTCTTTGTATACAGCTTATGTACCTGGTGTTTAAATCTGTTGTAAGAATCTGTTTACAGACTGCTATGACCTGACAGAATTGTGATTCAAATGCATTACAAATATTCTGTGTAAATTAAATTTTGTAGAAGAATTTGTAACGATTACAAATGTGTTGTTTAGTTTTGCACAAAATTATTAAAGGTATCATCTAAGTTTAATTTTAAATTTGATTTAATCTAATTATAATATTAAAACTTGATGTTACCTGAAATATTTGTGATACGTTACGTTCTGTTATTTGTTGTATAAATGATATAAATGTTAATATGCATGGGAATATGGTACACAGGCATGATGCATGTATTTGGTAATGTGGTTCTTTTTTTTTCTTTTTTTTCTTTTTTTAACATACATGGTTTAAGAGTTATAGCCTGCATGGGCCTTATTATCTTGGATAAGTCTTCATAAGAAATAATATTCTTATTTTAGAGCTTTGAAATACAAATGTATTGAATTCAGATGGAAAAAATCAAATGAGACTTGAAACAAACCATCAAGACAGATGGTTTGGAAATGGGGGAATCTTTCCGATATTAGTGAAAAATAATGGAATTTACTCAACTTAGTATTGCATGAAAAAACTCATGATTTTTTTTGAAACATACATCTGAATTCATTGCTTTGTATTTTTAGTCTAGCTTGGTAACTGTTGTAATTTAATATATATGTAGATGCATGATAATATGCTTGCTTTCAGGCCCTAGCTAATCAAATCAAGAGCTATCAAGAGAGAATAAACAGTGTCAATGAAAAGAGCAGACAACTTGCAGAGAGGAGTCGCCATCATTACCCTATGTTTATTCGTAGACGCTTTTTCCCAGACTCAAGTGGACAAAGTTTGATATCTGCTTACAATTCTCCAACTTATGGAAGTCTTCCATTAATATCACATTTTGATAGTGGCGTTGATAGTGCTGGATTTACATCTTCACGATATTCAGATGCATCTGTGCAACCAGAACTTTCTTGGTCTGACAGATCAACAAATACTGTCAAAAGTGGCAACTTGTCAAAATTATCTCAAAGTGAAAGTGCCATACCATCAAATGATAACATTACTGGTGAAAGTGTCCCAAATTTGTTCAGTGCAGCATCAGATGAAGTGGACTCCAAATCTCAAAATTACATTGTACCACCACTAATTTTGACTGACAGATCTGATGTGTCAGATTATCAGCGACCCCAATCAGAACGTATTTACTCAAAAACAGCTGGTAGATCAAAGGTAAAAGCCATTGGTGAAGAACTTCAGAAGTCTCCATCTTTCACCTCCAACTTCATGAAGAAATCATTAACAGCTTCTTTAGAAAATAACCAAAAGTCAGCTTCTTTAGAAAATAACCAAAAGTCAGCTTCTTTCAAAAATAACCAAAAGTCAGCTTGTCTGGAAAATAACCAAAAGTCTAACAGTTTATCATCTTTAGATCATTCCAAATTGACTAATCCAAACTCTTCTTTTGTGTGCTCAACGCCTGTTTCTGCTTCTAATAAGAAGAAAGAGGCCATGACGGAAAGAATAAGTGGCATGAGAAAGAAACTATGGGATTCAGAAGGAAGGGTGGGTAAAGGTTTTGGTGATGGGGCTTGCATGATGTATCCAGTTGTGCTTGTGTGTGTAACAAATGCTTTGTAAAAGCTCGGCTTTTTGCTTGTATGGGACCTTAAGTTGTTTAGAGTGCAATATTTTGCTTTATGCTTACTACCATGTTGTGTCTGCAATAATGTTTACTCTCTTGTTGCTTTGCCCTATAACAATGAACTCAATTGTTGATATCTAACAAACTTTCTCTGGTTTCTGTTAAAAATAACCACTTAGAAATAGAACATCATAGTTTGAAAAGAACAAAAAGTTAGTTTAGAAAGTAAATTTATGTTTTTTTGTTTTTGATGTAATGGGAGATAACTGTAGCATCAACCATCACCTTTGGCTCTTTACATTTATGGTTGTGTTAAAATATATTCACAAGAATCTTATTATGAACTTTCGCACTTGTTAAATTCTATTTTTGCATCTAAGTGGTAATTTTGTCAGTTATATTGTTGTATGTGTTTACTAACCACTCACAGTTCATTTTGTAACTTGTATATTCATATAATATATCCAATATTAGAGCTTTATAGAAAATCAAATGCTTGGAATTATAGAATTTTAACTTAAATTATAACTTAACAAATTTAAAAGTAAGTATAGTGCTTGTGAATCGTATTGAAAAAAAAAAACACCTGAAAGTATTTACATATTTTTTGCACGTAATTTGCAGATACCACCTGGACCTGAACTGCCTAGATCACATTCCACTACAAGTCTATCAGTAGAAGAGTTATCCAGTGAAAATAAAGCACTGGATGATAATCAACTACTGGAATTAAATAAATCTTGGAATAACTTACAAAAACAGGTCAGTTAATAGTTCATCTGTAGTGTAGTCAAATTTCTTTTGTGCCTTATTTTCGCATGTAGTGAAAGGCAAGTGAATTTCAATGGCTAACTAAGTGTTTCCAACTCTCTATTAAAGGGATTGTAAAGTGGTTTTCTTTATTTTTTCTAGTAGGTAAAATATTTGTAACTGAATCAAATATGTATTTATTAACTTTCTCAAAAAAAATGTTCTTCCTAGGTTGTAGCCTACTAGTAGGTTAGTTAAAAATCTATCTGCATTGCTGGATATTTTGGAGAATAAGAGTGCACTATAAAATATTATAACTATTATTGATATATTTTGGCCCTCAAAGATCATTTGTTCTGACCTTAGAGGTTTTCAATGAAGTTCTTATAACCCCTGTTCAAAACAACACATAAATAGTTAGAGAATTGTGTAAAAGCATTCCACTTTATTGATCATTATTATAGGATATTGTTAGTTAATCGTTCAACTCTTAGATTTGATCCTATTTGTATGATATTTTAGTCTTGTAGGGTTAAAGCTCCAAGGGTTCAATGGGATATAAAGGGTTAACAATGACTTCATTCATTTGACAGGTTATGGATTTCCATTAGAATATAATTGTATTATGATATATGATAGATATAAAAGTTTATTATATACATATTTCTTTTATTCATGATCATAACATTTGATCTCAAGAGGCCATTTTGTCAAACTTCCTTACTGCTCAAACCTGTTTATGTGCCATGGATATTTTGTAGACATTACCAGTAGTACAATTCATGTGCCAAGCAACTAAGACATACATTCATAATTTTAAGTGAGAAAATTTGAGTTTTTGCTATAGAATTTTTGTGAACATTTTTGAAAATGAAACATCATTGAAATTAGCTCTCAAGAATTGAAATCAGTGTTTGGATTAAATTGGAGATCATGTTTTATTGGAAATGTCACCAGTAGTACCAGAAACAGCCATGCAATTTGATAAAATAATGAGTTTGGATAAATATTGATAGCTCCATGTGGTGTGGTTTTTTTTTTTGATGTAATGAAGTATTATATGATATATTCTTTAAAAGAACTGTATTTTCTATTTAAAAACAAGACAATAATCTTAGTTTTCTGTATGGTATATCATTATTTTTCCTGTTCATGGCAGATATTCTAGATATGTTCTAGCTGATTTTCCAGGATTGTGAGATTCTTGTTTCATGTATTTAAGACCAATGGTGTAATTGTATGTTTTGCAGGCTGATGCCAAAGAGAAAGCATTACTAGTAGCTCTGTCTAACCAGGAATCTTACCAGAAATCAGTACAGGATATTACTAACAAGATGGAACATATACAGTCTTACCTCTTTAATCACCAAGTTAACTATTTAGACAGTCTGGATGATCAAGTCACAGAACATCAGGTAAGAGAAAAGTTTTGTTTGTCAAAGCATGATTTGTTTGTCCTGCCATACTCACTGTGGTTTTATGATGATTGTTGCTGTTGTTCTCTTTCATCCATCCTTTTTCTCAGTGTTTCTTGTTAGCAGAACAGAAGATATTGTTTTTGTACTGATCTCAGAGTACTCATGGTGAAGCCATGAAACCTTATATATTCTTACAATAAATCCTGAGGGGCATGGGCACAGCCCCATTGCCAGGAATGAATTGGTGCTGGGGCTCAGATTTTGTACTAATTTGAAGAATTACAGGCCCAGAGAACTCCTTTCTGACAATTCTGTGGTGCCAAAAATGTATCAAAATCTATATGTTTTTGATTTTGTACCAAGACACTGTAAATGAATCAAACTCTGCTGAACTGAAGAAGATTTTGCTGGTGCTTAATTCTCACCCTAACGATGGGGCTGCATGAGCATGTTTATCTTAAAATGAACCTGCCATTAAGAATTTAACTAGCAAGAGCCCAAAATAGAATTTTATGGTGGAACACTTGCTATGATACCTATGACTGTACTAGGTTTTGCTAATTATATTTGGGGATTTATTTCAGCTCATACTAGAAGATATAAATAGTATCAAGACTGATCTAGAGAAAGTAAAACAATATGGCCGAAGTGAAGAATCAGATCCTGAAGGCTATAAAACTATTAAGTCAACATTGAATATATTAACTGAAAAAATACAACATTTACAAGATATAGCCGAGAATAAAAACGTAGAACTTCAGGTATATATTTTGTTTTCAATTGTTTTCATCTTGAATTGTTGGGTGTGTAAGCTATAAGCAATGCAGACTCTTCAACAGGAGTGGTGGGTCTGATTTCACAAAAAGGGTTATTACCAATTTTATTTCTCAATGTAAAATACCATATTTAACACAGAGGTAATATGGAAGATAAAGCATATCTTGCCTTGTTAACTACTTTCGATTTGTTGTATTTATTGAAACTCAAAATCAGTAAGGTTTTTTGATTTTGGTTTATAAATCATATTTGCTAAAAATGTTACAATAGCAGGTTTAGAATTATTACAACTGTTGCTTCTTATGCAATAGCAGGTTGTTGCTCTACCTCCAAAGTAGATTAATTGAATTTTTGTCTTTGAAGAATGCTGTAAGAGATATGTCTAATCATAAAGTAGAATTAGAGAACTATAAAGAGCAGATATCTAGGTTAGATAATTGGTATGGTGATATGATAGTAGAACACAGTGAATCACCATTACCTACTGATACAATTACTAATCTACAACAACAATTACTCCAAAATGAGGTAAGCAATTACTCTTAAGATTACCATCCATCTGTTATCTTAAATTGCCTTCAACTTTAAAAATTTCAAAGAAAAAATAATTTTGTTCATGTCTGTATATTTTTTCCTCATGACTTGTATTACTTAACTTAAGTTATGACGTGATAAACTTGGTAAAGGTGCTAAATTCGAAATAATTTACATGATGTAGTTTGCACAGAAATGTGAATAGTGACAGTAAATAAAGATATCTAGCTTATTGAAATTATAAGATGTTTTATGTACATGTAATTTGACAACAGAGAGATAATTTTTTATTACATTCAGGGACTACAAGAAGAGATCAATGACAAACTACACCAGCTATCTGATCTAGCTGTCCAATGTGATAGATTGTGTACCATGGAACCTCCCATTACAGCAGAGAAATTACGTAGTCAGCTTGCTTTATTACAACAACAACTCACAGAATTTAAACTCTCTACAATTGAAAAACAATCCAACTTACGCCAGATGATTAAGGAAGTTGAGAAACGGGAGCGAGAAATGTCTGAATATAATAAAAATATGAAACATATCCAACAATGGATGACAGATTCCAAACAAATGACTCTACCTTCAGAAGAAATTGCACAAATAACTGCTTTAATACCACAACAAGTACAGTTACAGAAGGTAAGTAGTTCTTGAAGATAACATTTTGGCCTAACTGGTGCAGATGGACAAAGCCAAGCAGTTTTCAATTAGAGAAACATTACCTGATTAGCTGCAAAAGTATGACCTTTCTATTTTTTTTAGATAGATCTTTAAAATTCCCAGTGCTCACAGGGTCTCAGTTCAGCATCTGACTCAATGACTCTTAGACATTTCAATGTAAAGTGAATGACAGATGTCTTTTACAAAAAAAAAAAACGATTGAAATAGAAAATTTCTTCCACCCATTCAACATTCAAGAAAAAAAAACAACTGAAAAAAATTACCCATTTCAAAAACAGAACATGATGTTCTCCTCAAGTACATGAATTTATATAGACCCTTACTTTTGGTTTATCTTTTCTATCAGACGGAAACCTCTGCATGTGAATGATGAGGTCAATATTTATTTCAAGAGTAAAGAAAGTCATGAATGAATCTAAATTAGACATCTTATGTGTAGGCCAGCAAACTATTTTAGACATTTGACGTAAATGTATCCACTGTCATAGTACTATTACCTCCACTGGACAAACATTGTTTAAATTAGAGGTGTGGCTACACATACTCTTCATTTCTGTCAGGGTCATTGTTGGAGTCAAAGTTAAAAGGTTATCTACTCCCCTCCTATTGAACATATAAATACTCATAGCATCTTAGGTAAGAATGAGTCAATTTCATTGAATTTTGTAATTATTCTCATGCCTTTGTGCTTGTGATATGTCCGTGTGGCTGTAAAGTCTTATAAATATTGAGGGAATATTCTTCAATTGGCTGTATCAATGGGGAAATTCTAAACCATAATTGAAAAGGGAGAAAATGGAATATCCTGCAAGTTCTATTAAATGGAAGAAAATTGGATCAAATTGGGTAGAGGAAAGAATTGAGTTCAAACGAAAATTCAGAAAATTGGAGGCTATTCCAGTATGTTTTTCTAATTTTGAGAGAGAGTTAAGTTTCCTTCTAATTGGAAAATAGCATTCATTTTTCTAACAGGAGCAAAATTTCCATAGCTGCCATCCACGATCTTCATTTTATCAGAAATTTCTTAAAATATCACTTTTTTAATTCCAGGATTTAGTCTCAGATATTACAGAACATAAACTATTATTAACTGATATTTCTGAGAGTGGACAGAAAATACAAGAAAACTTCCAGGAATCTGCAGATCCAATTGACAAGACTGAAGAACTTCAAACATCCTGGGATAACCTGCAGAGAGATTTGGAATTAAAGAAACGCAATTTGGAAGACAGCATTCAAAATAAGGAAAGAGTAAGTTGAAATCTATAATTATGCTCTAACAAGGTTCACTCTACTAAATTGATGTCATAATTAATAGTGTTTAAAATTTACTCACTATTAATTATGACATCAATTTAAGTAGTGAATTCAGTTCACTCTACTGAGTAGTGTTTAAAATCTGTTCACTATCAATTATTACACCAATTCGAGTGTTGAATTCAGTTCACTCTACTGAGTAGTGTTTAAAATCTGTTCACTATCAATTATTACAACAATTTGAGTGTTGAATTCAGTTCACTCTACTGAGTAGTGTTTAAAATCTGTTCACTATCAATTATTACAACAATTTGAGTGTTGAATTCAGTTCACTCTACTGAGTAGTGTTTAAAATCTGTTCACTATCAATTATGACACCAATTTGAGTGGTGAATTCGGTTAACTCTACTGAGTAGTGTTTAAAATCTGTTCACTATCAATTATTACAACAATTTGAGTGTTGAATTCAGTTCACTCTACTGAGTAGTGTTTAAAATCTGTTCACTATCAATTATTACAACAATTTGAGTGTTGAATTCAGTTCACTCTACTGAGTAGTGTTTAAAATCTGTTCACTATCAATTATGACACCAATTTGACTGGTGAATTCGGTTAACTCTACTGAGTAGTGTTTAAAATCTGTTCACTATCAATTATTACATTAATTTGAGTAGTGAATTCAGTTCTCTCTACTGAGTAGTGTTTAAAATCTGTTCACTATCAATTATGACACCAATTTGAGTGTTGACTTCAGTTCACTCTACTGAGTAGTGTTTAAAATCTGTTCACTATCAATTATTACACCAATTTGAGTGTTGAATTCAGTTCACTCTACTGAGTAGTATTTAAGATCTGTCCACCATCAATTATTACACCAATTGAGTGTTGAATTCAGTTCTAACACAGTTCACTCTACTGAGTAGTGTTTAAAATCTGTTCACTATCAATTATTACAACAATTTAAGTAGTGTATTCAGTTCTAACACAGTTCACTCTACAGAGTAGTGTTTAAAATCTGTTCACTATCAATTATTACAACAATTTAAGTAGTGTATTCAGTTCTAACACAGTTCACTCTACTGAGTAGTGTTTAAAATCTGTTCACCATCAATTATTACAACAATTTAAGTAGTGAATTCAGTTCACTCTACTGAGTAGTTTTGAAAATCTGTTCACTATCAATTATTACAACAATTTGAGTGTTGAATTCAGTTCTAACACAGTTCACTCTACAGAGTAGTGTTTAAAATCTGTTCACTATCAATTATTACAACAATTTAAGTGGTGAATTCAGTTCTAACACAGTTCACTCTACTGAGTAGTGTTTAAAATCTGTTCACCATCAATTATTACAACAATTTAAGTAGTGAATTCAGTTCACTCTACTGAGTAGTTTTTAAAATCTATTCACTATCAATTATTACAACAATTTGAGTGTTGAATTCAGTTCTAACACAGTTCACTCTACAGAGTAGTGTTTAAAATCTGTTCACTATCAATTATTACAACAATTTAAGTGGTGAATTCAGTTCTAACACAGTTCACTCTACTGAGTAGTGTTTAGAATCTGTTCACCATCAATTATTACACCAATTTAAGTAGTGAATTCTGTTCACTCTACTGAGTAGTGTTTAAAATCTGTTCACCATCAAATATTACATCAATTTAAGTAGTGAATTCAGTTCACTATACTGAGTAGTGTTTAAAATCCGTTCACTATCAATTATTACACCAATTTAAGTAGTGTATTCAGTTCTAACACAGTTCACTCTACTGAGTAGTGTTTAAAATCTGTTCACCATCAATTATGACACCAAATTGAGTAGTGAATTCAGTTCACTCTACTGAGTAGTGTTTAAAATATGTTCACTATCAATTATTACACCAATTTAAGTAGTGAATTCAGTTCACTCTACTGAGTAGTGTTTAAAATCTGTTCACTATCAATTATTACATCAATTTGAGTGTTGAATTCAGTTCACTCTACAGAGTAGTGTTTAAAATCTGTTCACTATTAATTATGACATCAATTTGAGTGTTGAATTCAGTTCACTCTACAGAGTAGTGTTTAAAATCTGTTCACTATTAATTATGACATCAATTTGAGTGTTGAATTCAGTTCACTCTACAGAGTAGTTTTTAAAATCTGCTCACAATCAAATATGACATCAATTTGAGTAGTGAATTCAGTTCACTCTACTGAGTAGTGTTTAAAATCTATTCACTATCAATTATTACATCAATTTGAGTGTTGAATTCAGTTCACTCTACTGAGTAGTGTTTAAAATATGTTCACCATCAATTATTACACCAATTTAAGTAAGTAATGGTGTATTAGTCCCTTTTATAAGGACTTCAAGCACATAAATATAACAATTCCAAGCTGAGATACCCTATAGATATATCCTACTGTCTTATATTTTAGTGTAATAATCCTCTAAGGATTGACCCATTTATTTAGACAGAAATACCAATACAGACCTAATAAAGTCTCTAATTGATTGGATTAAGGTGACATAATCTGAGGATTATACTAATCTATGTCTTTTACCTAATTAATAAATTCATTAGTTTGAATACTATCCTAGCTACATTCCCTAATTAATAGAAATTATTTGTGAAAGTAAACATTGACTGGTTTACATTGAAAGTTTAAAGATTCATTAACCACAGATTCAACTAATATTTTTAAAATGCCAGGATTTGCAGAAATATTACTGAAGTTTAAACTTTTGGAATTTCAGGAAGTCAGAAGGTCAAGTGTCCAGTATCGACCATGGACGTACACCCAAGATGTGGCATCAGATACCCAACTTGCAGATGTACAAAGGATAATAGCGGATCTGAATACAAGTTGGTCAGAGTTAAACAGACAAACCGATGATAAACAGCTACGTCTGGACCAAGCCATAGCTTTCCAGCAGTTGTACCAGAATGCCATTTTGAGTATATCTGGTTGGTTAGATTCTGCTGAACAGAAATTATTCTCTGCTGATTTGACCAAATCAACGGAAGAACAGATCAAGGAAAATGCGGTATGTTGAATCTAATTTTTTTCAACATACGTGACATTTGTTGATTTTGTGTAAAGTGATTATGGGATGAAATAATGTATTTATGTACCATGAAATCTTTTTATCTTTGTAGGCTCTCCAATCAGAAATTCAGTCCTTACAGAAAGAAATAGTCACAATGAATAGACAAGCTCAAGATCTGCTGTCTGTTTCCAATGTTCAACATGGTTCTCTGATTAAAAAGAGTTTATCTAATTTACATAATCGAGTTGAAACACTGGAATCACATGCTCAAAATCAGGCCACAGAATTACAGGAAGTCAATCAAAAATGGAAGCTATATCAGGTTTGTGGATTTTATTGTTAAAATGTATCAAGAGTTAAATGTGTTTTACATGATGTCATTATACAGTGTCTGAAGATATCATATCAATTCTGATTGTCTGTTTTTAAGTCCAGGACTTTGCTAGTTTTGTACTGCGAAGAATCACATTTCTTTTGTTGACATTAAAAAGATAGTACAATCTGGGCCTTAGCATTGTTAAAGAATAAGGTTATCCTGTCATGCTACAAAAGTTCTCTGAAAATGTTTTCTGATGATCCGATAAACATTGACCTTGTGATCCACAGACAGTTGGGAAACCCGAAATTTTAAAGGTCTTATCTCTGGAACCCTTAAACTCAAGGCAAAACATTGTCAGTAATTAGTAGCCAAATTAGATGTAGAAAGTAAGATAAATGTTTCTAATTATTATATATCTTTAGTGAAGAGCAGGAAGAAGGATTTCATTTTCTTTTTTAAATTCCAGACTGGTGTAGAGAAGTGTCAGAAACAATTAGCAGACACACAAACATTGATTTCCCATCATTCACCATCCTGGTCTGTTGATGATCTGGCTGCTCAAATACAGGTAAGTTGTCTGTTATTCTGAACCTCATTGGCTGTTTTTTATTTGGCAAATTTCATAGAGTAGTTGTGATCTAACGTGGAGTTAGTTTGCCATTTGCAAATTTTCATCAGTTTTAAGTTAATGCCATTTCTTTCCTTAGTACTTAACCTAGTTTTATATGATGTTTGATTCTACGTTGGCAAAATATAATTGTTTAGGACGTCCAGAATGTATGCCAATATAACCTTGCACAAAATTGTTCAATATCCTCATACAAAACTTGCTCCATCAAAATGTTATGTTTATTTTTATTATAGAGAGTAGAATCTGATCTAGAATCTTGTGAGAAACAAATGAATGACTTAAAACACCAAGAAAAAGACTTAGCTAGTAGTTTTCCTCATGGTGTTTTTCCATCAGAACTCAACAGTCTACAGATCAGTTATATGGATATACAAAGAAAGGTTCGTCATATACCCTGAAGTAATATATAAGTTAAAGTGTATGACGTTAATGTTCTGTGACGTCATTAAATGATAACAGCGGGTTTACTGGCTGCTCGCGTATATGTTGTGTAATTATGTGGCCACTATGTATTGGGTATCATATACATCACCAGGCTGCGTATTCTCAAAACCATCATAGCAGTAGGATGTCCTAGGGAAGTCTCTAACACGCTTTCTATGATATCTTAGTGCTAAGATCTTTTTGAGAATACATGGCTAGGACAGATGAGTTTCAAATAAATACTTTGGTACTTTGGTTTTCATTGTAGGAGTACCATAAAATATCATAAAATTTGCATCTTAATTTTTAAGAGTGATATGTATAGCTGAAATTGTGATCCATCAGCTGGTAGATCAAATATTTAGATTTGTGTTTTCTCTCTAATGTACATTCCTGATGATGACAATGTACATTCCTGATGATGACAATGTACATTCCTGATGATGACAATGTACATTCCGGATGACTGACACCGATGATGACAATGTACATTCCGGATGATGACAAGGTACATTGATGAAATATTGTGGTGCAGTTTTAGAAATTTATTTTAACCGAAATTTTGGTTCCTGCTTTCAGCTAACAGCGAGAAAATCTGAACTACAACAATTCTCATCTAAACAAGAACAATATGAAAGTTTATTAGATGATTATAGTGAATATTTACAAACAGCTGAAAGTAAATTAAAAACAACTTGTTTATCAGCTACCGATTTACATCATTTAAGACAACAATTTACTGCTAATAGGGTGAGTATATTTTCTTTTATCATGAATGTTTTTCAATTACTTGTCTAAATTTGCTGAAATTTCTTGATGACTGAGATTGTCTGTCATTGTGGTATTGAAAATGAAGAAGAATCTTTTTTCAAATTACAATTTTCTTCTTTTCAGGATTTCTTCAGCGGTCTTGAAAGCCATAAAGCAATGCTGGATCATTTAGCTGATCAGTGTAGTAAAACAGTTCAAGATAAACATAGACAGGAACATTCCAGACTTACAAACTCTACCCATGTTATTGTGGACCAAGCCAGTTTACATGGTCAAAAACTAGATAGACTTAATAAACAGTGGTCAGAACTTGATGAAAAATATGCCACTGTAAAGAGATCTTTGTCTAGAATTGAACATGACATTCCAAAACCTGTTGCTAATGGCGACTCATTAAAGACCATTGAACAAAAATTAGCTACATTAATGCGTCTGCAGAAAGAACTGTCCAATGAAAAGTCTGCAGTGTTTCATGTGGTGGATCTTGGTAAACAGTTATTACATAGTGTAACTTGTCCTCAACTAGAAACCTCTATAGCTGATTTAGCTGATAAATGGGTGGATTTAAATACTTCATTATCTCATGAACTCAAGAGGTAGGTCTGGTATTATACATATCAATTAAGTTGTATGCTAATGGTACTGACTGGTACCAACAAAAATGCAATAGCAATGTGGCATGATTTCTGGTTCCAAGGAGCTTGGAGCAAATTCAGTGGCAATGTTGGATCTAATATAGTGGTTCCCAACCTTTCTCAGCCTACACACCTTTGAAGCAATCACCTGGACATTTCACTCAACATTGTTTCATCCATATTTCCAACATGTGTTGAGGTGCTCTCTCAATTCAAAACAAATTATTCTCCTACACAAGTTGGCCACACCCCTGACATCCCAGGTTGGCAACCGGGGATCTAAAGCAAGTCGGCATTTTCTTTCAAAGATAAAAGCAGCGTATAGGGCTGTAGAAGTTTAGCTGTCATCATAACACTGCTAATAACATTCTAGGTTGAAGTAGTTTCTATTATTATGAATTCATCACCAAAGCAAATATTCATACGAGTATATCCCTGTACATGGGTCATATGCCATCTTGAAATCTTATTGTTAATCTTCCTGTTTTAGAACTGAAACTTTAGGGGATGAGCTACAAAGATTTGAAGCTGAAGCATCTATACTGGCCTCCTGGTTAGCTACAGCTAATACTAAGGTTATGAGTCTGAAGAAACTGACTAAGAAAGAAAAGAAGAGTATTGCTGGAGTGAGAGGCAAGGTTGAAAAACTTCTGGTAAGACCCTCTATAGACTAAAAAATATTCTAGTTTCTAGTATCCAAGTGTTTTTCCAGAGCTTATATATTTTTTTTGAAGAATAGATGTTATTGTTTGCATGGAATTCACAAAAAACTAAGTATGCTAGATCCTTCCATGAATATTTCGGTATTCATATTTACTTCCAAGAAATTTCATATGAAACCTAAGCACAGGTGTTTTCTGACTCTTTTGCAGGAATTCCAAAAAGAGGTTGAGAACCAAATCCCTTTCAAAAACAAAGTTTTGGAATCAGGTCATGAATTATTAAGTAACAAAAGCTACAATACAACTGGACTGAGTGAAAAATTGAAGAAATTTGAGAACGATTGGGAAGCTCTTCAAAATGATATCAGTGAGGCTGAAAAATACCTCCATAAAGAACAGATGGCTAGAATGCCATCAAGACAAGCTCTTCAAGAATTAGAGGATTGGTTGGAGGAAATCAAACAGTCTTTACGTGATGATCCCCATAAAACTATCAAAACTGTGTCTGACGTTGACATGATGCTCAGAAAGTACAAGGTAAATACAGTTATTTCATGTTAAACATATGATAATTCCATAGTAACTGATGCAAATTAATGAACATGGAAATATTTCATTTGTTTTTGGCCAATGATGTATGTCCTTATATATCAAAATAATTTCTTATTTAGGGAATTCAATTTATACAAAATATTGAATATCTAAATTACAGGATTATAAAGTGGAGTTAGCTAGTAAACAAATCACAATAGATTTTGTCAACCAGTCCATCTTACAACCACAAAAAGAAGAAGAACAGACAGAAAAAGTTGCCTTTGCTGAGAAACTTGGAGACTTGAACAACCAGTGGCAGATCGTGTCTAGTAATGTAAACAAACGTTTAGATTTCCTTGAACAACTTCAAGCTCAATGGGGAAGATTTGAACATAATTTTACTGCAATAGAGAAATGGTTTGTGGAACAGAACAGAAAATTAAATGTTTATTTGGAATCTGGAAGAGAAGTTGGTGCTTTGGAAACTAGAACTGACATTAAGGTTGGCTCAATACTTTTCATTCTCTATCTGCACTTTTTCAATACTTCTTTGTATAATTTTGATATTTTTTCATTCAATAAACTGCCAGGATCATCTTTGTGTTATCTATGAACTAATTGAACATTTTAATTACTTCATGTAAATTGTAGGCTTCATCTTTTAGGCATATGAGTATAAAGTTTTGTTTTATTGGGAAGATCTCTTTCATTGATTTGTATCAAAAAGGTTTTTTTTTTATATATTTGTATGATATAGGCTATCAGACAAGCATTAAGTTTTAAAGAAGGAGAAATCAGTAAATTTAAAGATCAAGGTGACAGATTGATGGAACTATGTCATGATTCACCAGGCATACAACGTAGTGTCCAATCTCATGTTGGTACTATTAATCAGGAACTGGTTAATCTAGAAAAGAGACTAGTAGATCTGGACAATATGGTAGAAAGTAGAACTGGAATATGGAGTAGATACCAGTCAGAACTACAAGCTATACATACACTACTATCTGAAACTGAATACTGTCTCAATAACTATCAGCTAATAGGAGGTGATGTAGCTACTCTTAGAAATCAAGTGGACAAATTAAAGGTGGGTTTATGGAATATTTCGTGCAGATACATTTAAGTGATCATCTTTGACAGTAACATATTTACCAACTGAAGGAGCAATTCTGAAAACAAAATGTGAATTGACATAATGCTCTCAAGTATAAAATTCAAAATATTTAACCACCCATTGGTATTGCCATCCAGTTTTACATCATTGCTTATGTGAAATAGTAAAATGTCCTACCCTCTCTGGTTTTCAGTGTCTCATGCCATATACTAGTTAAAACATACTAGTATGACCATAGCCTATTAGCTATATGTTACAGTGGACAAAACTTGCTTTTTTAACCCTGCTTAAGGTGATATCTTATGTATGGATGCAACACTGAGCCACTCTCATCTTGCGATGTCTTTTGTACCGCTACTTTTTACTTCAGACAAGAGAAAGTGAACTTTTACACAATAAACCACAATTAGACGCCTTCCTATCACTAAGTAAAGAACACTGTAAGAATTGTGAAGCTAATGTTAAGAAAGATTTAAAGAAAACTGCTAAAGATATTCAAGATAGGTAAGATCAGTAGCTCTTCCTCAAATTTTATATTTTGGGCAAAAGTCAAATTTGAATTTAATGTTTATTTCAGACATCTCAAATCAGTTCAGTTTACAGTCAATGATGTTATTCCACATGTCATTCAGTGACAAGTAATCAATTTTGAAAGTGACTATTTTGCACAATTGCTATGCTCTTCTATTTTGAATGAACTAGATGTTTGTGTATTCCGAACTGCAGAGTTATATAGAGAAATTGTAGGCTGATGTGATATGAAATTTTCAGGTGGCAGAAGTTAAGCAGTGAGGTTCGCGACAGACGTATGATTTTTGAAGCCAGACTAAAACAATGGCAGAAATATGATGATCAGTATATTAAGTTACGTAACATGTTGGATGAAAAAGAACGAGAAGTTAGCCATTTAAAATCTACACAAGACGAGTCGAGTCCTATCTATTTAGAAAGATGCAAGGTACTTAATTATTATATTTATATAGACATTATATATAGATAAGGCATTTTGGTTTGACAATTTGTATATATATATATATATATAGATAAGACAATTGTGTATTGACTTGTCCAAGTATGGAAATAATTTTAGCAGATGTCAGCTGAATAACCTAATTCATGGATTCCAATTGCGAGTTGAACTTTTAGTTCTCATTGTGTTTCATTTAACAATTTATTTTTCTTATCAGAACTTTCAATTGGAGCTAGATGACATCCAAGTGAAGCTTGCTGACCTCTATCAGCTAAGTGATGACCTCACCAAACACATGGACCAATCAACAATCTCAGTATTGTCATCCAGACAGACGCTACTTGATCAAAGATTGATAAGATTACGTCAACAACTCTCACATCATATTGAATCTCTTTCTGAAGATACATCACAACTCAACAACTTCCATGATGCATATGATGTCATCAAAACCTTCCTGTCTCATGCTGAATCAATATTAGCAGCAGAAGATCCTCAGAAGTCGGCAGACAGTTTCAGACTGGAGAGCAGACTTGATCAGTTGAAAGTTCTTCAGATGCAATTCAATGACCACATGATCGACCTGGACACTGTCAACAACCTTGGTTACAGACTGGCACTGAAACCGTTTGATGCAAGCCGTATGCAAGAGCTTAACCATAAATGGTACCGTCTGCTCTCAGAGACCAGTATGAGGTGTAAGATGTTACAAGGAAATGTTGTGGTTCATCAAGATTTTACAGCTAAATGTGAAAGTTGGATGAGTTTCCTAGCACAAACTGAACAAGATTTATCTTTGGAGTCTGCTGGAAATTTAGCTGATCTTATTGAACAACAGATAAACTGTGAGGTATGACTAGCTATTTTTTAAATCTCCTTCTGTAACATTGTTTCTGATATGGACATGTTTAACAGTTTCGACCAGCCAGAACTCCTAAATTGTTTTACTTTAATGATAGAATTTGTGACTCTTCTTCTCAGTTTTAAAGCCAAAAATCCAATCAAAGAAGTCCAAAGAATTTGGCAACTGCATGCATCTCTTTTGTCTTTCAGAAATTCAATGCTGAGAAATACAGTCGTGAACAAGTATTACATGGAATATTGAGCGATGGTCAACAGTTATTGAGAACTGGAGAAGTTGATGATGCTGAACAGTTCCAACAGAAACTACATCTTCTGGCAGAACAGTGGCAGACAGTAGTTCGTCGTGCCAACAGACGTAAAGATATCATTGATAATCATATCACCCAATGGCAGATGTTCAATGATTTGAGTGAGAAGTTAAGAAATTGGTTGAGTGATAAAGATCACAGTTTACAAAGAATAGACTATCATAATATTACAATGTTACAAGTTAAAAATCAACTTCAGGATATTAATGTAAGTATATTTCATAACAGACTTTCCATATTGATTATCTTTAATAAGATATTTCACAAAATTTCTCTTATTGTGTTGATTAACATATAAGTCACTGAACAGTGGGATGGATAACCTGTTTCATTTCTTAGTAATGCTACCTTATTTATTATAGAAATTAAAACCTATTTCTAACCTTTTCCGTGGACCCCGAATTCTACTATTCTTTAAGGTCTTAATTATTGCCTCTAGATAGCCAATTAGTCATATACCTTAGCTAATTAGTCATTAACCTGCTTTGTTATCTACTAATTTTTTTGAAGGGATATTACATTATGATTACAGAAGTTTGTTTGTTTTTACTTAAAGACAATTGTAAAAATGACTTGCCAAATTTGTTCCCCACTAAATGCATTTTCTTTTGAATTGCAGACGACAAAAGAACACTTCAAATTAAAAGAAAATGAGTTTAAGAAAGTTAATAATATGGGTAATATACTATTAGAACAAGCTGATCTGACAGCCTGTAAGGAGATCAAGGTTTGTCTGGCCCAATTAGAACATAGCTGGTACCAGGTCTACAGTCAACTAGAAGAACATCGTGTAAGACTGGAAGATCTCTTCAAACAATGGCATGATTGTGAGGAAGACATAGATGAAATTTTGGCCTGGTTGAAAGAGCCTAGAGCTATTCTTGAAAGAGATGTGCCTGACAATTATGATGATATTCAAAGAGAAATAAATAGATGCAAGGTACTGTATTAATTCTTAATTATTCTAGGACAATTATTCAGATTAGAACTCTTCCAGGAAAATCTTTGTTAAGTTCAAAATTTCTGTATGTAAATTTCAGGCACTATAGAAAAAACAAAAGTAATGTCTTAAAGCTAAATTGTAACACATTGTAAGCTGTTTATGAGACACGTCTGTGACTTTGAATTTTAGGACATCGAAGATGTGTTCATCAGATCTGAAGACAAACGCCAGAGACTTCTAGCAAGAGAAGCAAATCTAAGTACATTTATCCAATCAGAAGACATGAATATCCTTCATCAACGAATCAGATTAATGAATAAACAGTGGGAGGAGCTATCAAGACAGATGTCATTAAGAGTGACAAGATTGGATGACAATACTGGAAAATGGACAGCCTTCTCTGAGAGAGTAAGATGGTTTATTGAATGGATGAATAAAATGGAAGAGAAATGTATTGGTGGTAGAGATATACATGTTGAAGATCACATCCATAAACTAGACACAGTAAGTTTTAGAAATTTTCTTACGATTTGAATTTTCTCATGTGTTTTTGCTGCACATTTGGGAAGGGTTCAAAACATTGATTTTTCAATACAAACTTTTTGTTAAATTTGGTCATCATCAATTTTTCACAAGTGCATTATATTTTTCTCCATATTCTTGAAGAAAATGATTGTAGTTCACCCTGGCTCAAGCTATACTTTCAATGGAACAGAACATAAGGTTTCAATTCTGAAAGGTGATAAGGATGGCCTGAATCAAGTTCTCAAATCTTTTAAAAACATATATTTAGAACACTAATGCCTTACCCTTTAACCTTTCTTCTTTAAAATGTTTTTATCTCACCAATTTTAACAAAATTCAGAAAATACACCACAAATTATTTTATTTACACAAAACATTTGAATGCCATGATAATTACGTTCAAACATGCTGTCCTGAATTTCAAATTTTAAATTAAACTCGTCAAATATGAAAATTTGAATTTTGACAACAGACCGTCTGGTACACCTGTATCACATCTGTGTTGTCATAACAACCAGTATAAACAGTCCAGACTAATAGTGTTTATTTATAGTAACCATATGATTGTAATACTGGAATCTTAAGTGGGTGTGGTCACGTTTACTAGCATAATCCCTGGACTATTAATAGAAATTGTGATGTATTTTGGGATTTACATTGTGTTATGAATGTTTTTGGGTGGTATTAAGTCAATGATAGTTTGAATGAAGGACATTTCTCTGTATGTGATAATTATTTTTATTCTTGTGAAAATGGAAGGGGTAAGAATTTTGATAGACATATTAAACCGATAAACCAAAGTCAAGTTTAGAATTTTTAAAAACATGGTCTTTAAGTTCTGTGAATATATTTCTAATAACTTTAAATTTATTACTTTGTTAAAAGATAGGAAATCAAAGATGCCAGTTCATTAACTTTTGCTGGGTCCTTTTAGAGCAATATGGTTTTTTGAAAATTTGAAGTTGTACCAAATTTTAACTTGTTTTAGAAGCATATTTTGGTATAAAAGTGAAAAAATATATTAATATTTAACTGTGAAAGTCTTTGCAAGAGTTTTGATGTAAAGGTAATTGTCCAAAACAAAGAACTGGCACAGGTTTTTTGTGGCAAGAAGTAAAATTTGAATGTGGTAATTGTAGGAAATTAAAGAAGAAATGAGAGAGAAAGAAAAGATAAAGAATGAATTAATTGAAGAAGGAAAGATATTAAGTAATAGTAGCAGTTATATTAGAGCTAGTGATATTAATAGTAAAACAGAACGAGTAGAAAATAAATGGCAACATCTTTGTCAAGTTGTCAACTTCAGGTAAGTTTAAAAAAAAAGTACATGTTTCTTGACCATAAATTTTACTATATTTTTCATATATAACTAAATACCTGGTTTAGCCTCATTAAGAGTTGCCATTCACACCTTAAACAAAAATGATGTAGTTTTTGATCCAAAAAGGGCTGAACAATTTTGATCCTGATGCTATCTTTCAATTCAATCCATTTTCCCCTTATCAGTTATGCAGTTCAGAAGAGCTGTCATAGAAAAAGTGTCTAATCATTTGGATGTAAGAAAATTTGGGAACCTAAGTGTTTGGGGCTGTGCAGTTTAAAAATCCAAGAGCAAAATCTAATGTAAACTCATATCATGTGATGATTGTGTATTTTATAGAGAGAGAAAGTTACAAGAGACATTACTAGCTGTTAAACAGTTGGATAATAGTACTAAAAATTTAGAGAAATGGCTAGGAAATATTGAGCTTGAATTAAATACACCTATTATATATCAGAGTTGTGATATAGGACAAATACAGAAACATCTAGAACATCATCAGGTTAGTAAGCTATATTTTCCACTTCTTAAAGATTATGAGTACATACTACAATCTAAGTGAAGTCACATAACGTTAACTTCATTCACTTTAAGTTTTATTACTTTGAGTTCAGGATATAAGATGTTTTATTTCATTTGCATTCAAAGGTTTTGTAATTATGTGTATTGGAGACACCATCAATTTGTTCCATTCCAAGTTTAATTCCGACATCTGTGGATCTTCCAATTCCACTAACACTTAACATGTTATGATGAATTATGGGCATCTTTTGTGATAGTGATGTGATGTAGGGTTATGTAGTTCAATAATTACAGGAACCACAGATATCTGACAGAAAATTTAAATGATGCTAAAAGATGATCACAAAAAAGCTAGACAACCTTTTTAAGACGAAGGAATTGTGGAAGAAGCATGTTATCATTTTATCCTACAGGACATTCATTCCTCAATTTCAGGATCTACAAAGAGATATAGAGAGACACAGTGCTGGTGTGGCCTCTGTATTAAATCTCTGTCAAGTCTTGTTACATGATACAGATGCCTGTCCTACAGAGGTAGAGTTTAATACTCTGCAGACGACAATGGAGAGTTTAGAAAAAAGATGGAGTAATATTTGTCAACAATCCCCTGAGAAAAGAATCAGGTAATATTTTATTGTGGCAGAAGGTCAGATGGCTTAACCCCCTATGCATGTCCTACTACGAGGTACATCTATATTGCTTCCACCTGTCAAATTTCTAGTGGGTGTCTTCTTGAGTGAAAGCTAGCGTATCAAAGGAGGCCATTAATGACATCATGGGACATGCTTTTAATATTTTACCAGCTAAAGAGATAGGAAACTTATGTTTTACCAGATACTTCATCTCTGATTTTAGGATTGAAGAAACTTGGAAGATATGGGAGAAATTTCGTCAATCTACAGATGATTTCACTGATTGGTTAGATTTAGCTGAGTCTGAGATCAGAAGACGTGAAGCTAATCCAATGTCATTAACTAGTAGAGAAGAGATTGATAAATATGAGGTAAGTAGGTGTTAAATGTATTTGGCGAGCTAATCATATCTTTAAGAACTAATGATACCCATATACATGAACTGAGGATTTTGGCATATTCTATAACACAAACTATGACAAATAGTAAAAGAAATGAGTTTATAATTATGGAGTCTAAGTTATTATAAACCAAATAGTCCAAGATCTGGCTCTGGAAATTTGAGTGAAATAAGTCAGTGATACAAAATGACATGAAGTTGAAGTTACTAATAATTGGAATCTCCAAAATTTCTATGTCAACATTCTCTACATTGCAGACATTAGAAAAGAATATCAGATCACAAATCACCCATTTAGAGAACATCAACAAACAGTACCGTCAAATGGCTAAGACAGGTTTGACTGATACCAAGGGCATGTTAAAATCATTGATGACAGATGTCAACTCACGATGGGATAGATTGCAGCAGAAATCATCAGCTACTGCTAAAGAATTACGACAGTCCACAGGGACTAAAGATGAATATAATACATTGAGACTAAGATTGGTGTCATGGTTACGTGAAACTGAATTACGAGTTACAGATCTAGAACATCTCTCAGATCTTGATGAGTCCACTAAATTAGAAGAAATTAAGGTATTGTATGATGTAAAATTTTTGAAATTTCTTTGACAATATCGGTAGCTAAGTAAGGTGTACAGCAGTAGGCCCATTATCATTCTATGGTCCATTATTTGAGAGTTCTGAACAGGCTCCGTCCGTTCCAAGTCTTGACTTTGACTTAATCTAATTTTCTTAACTTTAGCAACTTGAGAGTGAGATAGAGAATAGAAAGGGGGATAATTCAAGATTAGAAGATTTAGCAGCTCTGTTACGGCTGAATGGAGATAGTCAACAAGTGACATTAATACAAACTGAGTTAGAAGAATATAGAGATTATTACAGAGATATCAATGATAGAATCAAATCTTACAGAAAACAACTACAGCACAATATCAACATGGTAAAGATGAATTTTTCGTATCTTTGAAATGAATATATGTTGCAATCTGGTGCTTTTGGGATTTGTGGATCTCAGTGAAAATTGTCTCACAAGTTTCAAAACCTCTTGCAAATCTTTTTGAGTTAAGTATTGGATGATTTTGATGTAAAAGGTATATATGATTGAGATCCAAAGGCCTCATTGATAAAAAGATTTCACTGTTCAATTTTCTCTATACATCAGAAAACCCTTTGATTCATCAATATTGAAATAATTATTTTATTATAGGAAATAGAAGACAGAACAAGAACTATAGCTGAAAAACAACAAACTATAGAAATAGAAGGGGTATGTATTCATAATTATTTACATAATTCTGTAGTTGATCGAAGCTAATTAATTAATTAAAGCTAATTTGATCAGCAATATCAAGAAGCTAGTGATCATTATATAAATCCCCTTCTCAATTTCTTTTGTCAATTTTTTTTATCAGAATCAATTTAAATCAAGTTAAAAAGGACACTTTCAGTTAATGTTATGGTTGGGATAACAAAATATGTTAATAACCAGATTGTTATCTTTAATGGTCAATTTCATCCTGCCTCAGGCAATTCTATCAAACTTTTTTTTCAAAATCATTTCTGTATCTGAGTGAAAAAAAATTTTGTAATCATTAGACACCCTATTCTGATTGAGTTAAGATGTCAAGATATGTCAAGTCAATTGATTCTAATGTCAAGTATGTCGACTTACTATCATAGGAAACTGTTGAATATATGACAACTGAGAGACACACTACACTTATTCAACAGTCAGAACAAGGTACAATAGAATGGGATACAACAGAGACTGAGGAGTATTTGAGAAGCTCTCCACCAGAGAGTCCAAAAAGACGTAGAATACCAGGTAGACGGACTCCCAAATCAGCAAGGTCTCCATCAAGATGGGCTAAACATAGTGATAGTCCTAATGGTAAGAAAGTTTTTATTATGACGTAAAGAATACAACTAAGGTTGTTTAAGTAATATCAGTAAAGATATTGATGACAATGTGCTATCAACATATATATTTCACTCAGGACCCCTGTCACAAAATCATTACTTACATTGTCAAAGGTAAAATTTCAGGATCACATGGTTCATTTTTACTCGCTGGTTCTTAGCCAAATCTTATAGAATTTCTAAATTATTTATCCATTTACATCTGGATTGATTGAAATATTGAGGAAAGAGGACTAATTTAAGATCACCAGACTTTCACATGCTGACTGAATGTACAACCCACAATATTTTTTATTAACAATTCTAGCTTCAGAAGAAAGAAGACAAAAGACTGAGCATAGAAGCAGAAACAGTAAAGTTGAAGCTCTGTTAGAAAATCTAGCAGACACAATAGATGATACAGCTAATAAATTATCTGCTGCTGAACAAGAATTACAGACTAGTCAGGCTCTAGGCCAAGTTGACAAAACTGAAAGATTTGTGAGTACTCTTTTCAGATAGTTTTTCAAGAAATTCCATTTGTCAAATCTTCACATTTTGTTAAGAGTGATAATGGATATGTATACAATGAAAGAAGCTTAGCTTAATAGAAAAAATTTTCTCCCAACCTTTTTGATGTAAAATTTTCTCTGTTTTCAGTAAGTAAAATGATATGAATTGCCTAACATAGCTGTAATGTCATCAAATTCCTATTTTAATTTCAGATTTATTATTTGGATGAATGTAAAGAAGGGATGAATAAAATAAACACATTAGATAGATTGATAAAAACTGAATCTGGTTTAAACACCATAGCTAGTGCTGATTCTCATATTAGAAGTAAGAAAATTATATTTTTAAAGCATTGACTTTTGCATCAAAATCATACAAAAAATTCTTACAGATACGCTTCCAACTACCCTCACTTAATCACATAGCAAATGATTAATTGATCACTTGTTGAGTAAAGTTCAAGCATAAAAGGAGAAAATGATCCATTAATACTGCTACTTTTTTGACAAGATAATTAAGAATTCTTTTTTAGGCATATGAATGAGTATTTTTGAATTTTGAAGGACTACTTTGTCATGCTATCAATGTATATACTTTTACCTATATATAAATTAATCCTTATTTTCCTTGATGACAGTTTTAACCGAGAGATGGGAAAGGTTACAAGAAGGCAATGTCACGACACAAATACATCGTTCTGAACGTCCAGACCATATTCAATTTATAAATGATATGGATAGTATGTTAGACTGGTTAGAAGAGACTGAAGCACTATTATCATCATTTCAACCATTGCCTAGCAACATGATAGAGTTAGAGAGAGTTATAAGACAATTTAAGGTCAGTATGAGAAATTTTCACAAAAATTGATCCAAAAGGCAAGATAATGTTATAGTCTCCTGTTCTAAATTACAAGCAGCAGACATTTGCAGATGCTGTCCATTTTTCAATAATCATCTGTGGCAGATTGAACGTTACTTCTTTCTCTTTCAGGATTTGTTGGTTCAGTTAGAATCCAAGAAAATGCGAGTGACATCAATAAATTTGATCAGTAGGAACTATATTGATGATAAAACTCAGGAAGGGAGAGAACTCCGTGATAAATTACATGTGATGAACAGACGCTATGAGAATGTATGTGCTCGTGTTAATGACATTCAACAAGAACTACAGTCAGCGTTAACAGATAGTTCAGAATTTCACCATACAGTGCATGATTTACTATTATGGTTAGAAAACATAGAAACTAGACTACAACGATGTGAACCTATTAATGTTGAAGCTACTGATGCTGTTTTGTGGGAAAAATATAATTCATTAAAGGTAGGATTTGCTTGTTATATAGGTACTAGATTTGGGGGGAAAGCAATGGCTTAATTGTTCTCTAAGAACTTTTTTATTGCTTTGTTTTTGATAAAATGGAAGGAGAGTTGGATAGGGAGGTGGGTATTGAAATAGATGCCAATGGACAATAATTTACCTTATATATTTGAAAGTAGGGATCAGTCATCAGACTCAGTCAATACCATGTTGACTTTGTTCTCTGGTGATAAGTGGCTTGCCGGTTTGAAAATCTTATCATTTGAAAGTTATTTGGCATGAAACAATCATAATTACTTGGTTACTTCAGAACGGAATTTGGCATTTTCCTGACTAGAAACCAAATTTGACAAACTATGTATACACACCAAAATGACTGTTGCCAGAGTTTCTAAATTCTAAATTACATATTTTATTTATATAAAAATTTATTTCATTTGTATTTTTTTTTTTATTCTTTTAGGATATCCAGGGTGACTTGGAAAAAAAACAAGACAAAGCCTTAACATTAAAAGAGACAGCAGATCAACTATTGTTAAATACAGACTCTACGGAAATGGTCAACGCTAAAGACAAGACGTGTATTATAGTTAATAGACTACGAGCTTTACTACGACTTTCAAATTCTTATATCTCTAGTTTAGAAGGTAGATTAGATCTTAGTCGAAGACCTGGGGTAAGTATTCTTTGCCTATATCTCTAGTAGCTATTTTTGTTATTTTATTATCATTTGCACATCCTGAAACCACGTTTAAATCATAAAATC
Source organism: Lottia gigantea (assembly GCF_000327385.1). Classification (NCBI taxonomy): domain Eukaryota; kingdom Metazoa; phylum Mollusca; class Gastropoda; family Lottiidae; genus Lottia; species Lottia gigantea. Next base: position 431,585 of record NW_008710245.1, read on the forward strand.
TGTGGACCTATCAGATTTGGAGTTTGGAGCTAAATCAAGATTCTGATGTGTCAACTGCTAATGTGGAGGAACCTAAGTTTAAAAATAGGCTGGATATGTTATGCCAGTTATGTACCCGAAATCCCTCAACTTCCTATTGAACTCTTCCACACATGCATTCTTTCTATCAACATAAAACTGTATGTTTCTTTGGAAGAGCTTATTTGTAAAATTAAGGGTGTTCTTTGATGCTTGTCAAATTATATATTAAGTTGAAATAAGATTAAAGTTTTAAATATCTACTGTAGGCTGTAAGTCTTGATGAGTGTGACAGAGTATTGTCAGGTTTAGGTAGTTCCAGAACATCACGCCAAGGTTCACCTTATTACCACCAAACACATCCACCAGGAAGTCTAGTCCGAACTAGAAATAGATCCCCTTTTGCTGTTTCACGACAGGTAAATATTGTGTATTAACTTTGAAATCATGCTTTCTTCAACTTATTCTGATCTTTAGTTTCCATAGAAATTTAATTATCAATATATCTAAAAATATCAAAATCACTTGGATATAAATATGTTAATTGTAAAATCTTAATAAAGATAAAGTTATTTTGATTCAATGAAAGCCAATCTTTGTCTGAAATTTTCATAGCTGGTTGGACTTGATTCTAAATATCTAAAATGAATTGTAATTTTCTATTATAACCATGGTAGTTGGAAACAAGTCCAACCACGAAAATATTTATAAGGCTGATCATTCTCTTTTAAATGATTCTTTGTGAAATATTAAAGCTAGTGTGTCTACTGTATTCTATCATTCTATAATCCCATTTATTGTGTGTTGCTTTTCACAGCTTGTATTTGGAGACACCAGACCCTTATTACAGGCCAGTGTAGAAGACAGTCCTAAGTAATTTCCTATTTAAGGGTGATTGTGTCGCAATCTAGCGCGACATGTTGCCCATTTTTCAGCATGTCTAAACTCTGACAATCAGTTTGGGGCCCACTGCTTAGTTACTGCATCAATTTATTTTTTTTAGTCACAACTAACTGATTGACTATTGATTTTCAAGCTCTGATTATCATAAAAGACCTATATTGGAATTTCTGTTCATCTCAAAAGGAACAGATATTTTCAAAATAGGTCTCTCTGTGTCCCAATTTGTCAACTTTCCAAGAAAAAATTACTAGCAGAAATAGTAACACTTGAATTGAATGGAAGACTAGAATTTCTCAGAGCATTAGCATTATGCCTGCTATAAATGAAATCGTTATAACTATAGTTTCATCAACTGGTAAAGAGAATAGACTGTATATCGCTTAAATTTAATCTTTAGGCTTTTGCTTCTCAGCAATCTTTGCTTTCTTTCATTTTCTATTTCAAGTCAAGTTTATGTTACTATAATGCTTGAAAAACACATATAAACAATCAGTTAGTTATTTACATAAACACAAAATTTATTTTGTTTTAGAATCAACAGCTTATTTAATATTTAGCACAGTTCTGACATATTTAGTTAGTTCAAATATTTAGTAATTTAGTATTTCAATATATTTGAATCATACATAAATTATGCTTGTAAATCTTAAAAGAACCATCCTTGAGGCTTCTAGAATAATAGCAGATTTGAATTGCTGTCAAAAAAAGATATTACAAATAAGTTTCCTTTGACTTCAAACTAAAACTAATGTATTTAATGACTTAGAAATAGTCAAAGGCTTTTAACAGCTGTAATTTAATTTAAGGCATCATTATTTTGGCCAGCTTCTCAAATTTAGTGCATATTGCTTCAAAACTTAGGCAAAGACTATATTGTATTCCAATGATTAATTTGTAATAATTTCTCAATATACCAGAATATATCCTTATATTCAGTGACATATTTAGGGGGTGGGCCATGAGGCCATGGCTTCTCCTTTAGGCCTGTGAAAAGTCTTATTTTTTAAGTGAAATTGAGCCCTCTAAATGTTCAAAATTGAGGCCATCTGAAATCAATTTTGGCCCCCACCTTAGGCATTTTCTAGATATGCCTAGAAAGATTTTGACAATTTATTAGGTTTAAATATAATGAAAAAGTATATTGAAATATTAAAGAATCAACTTTCAGAGTCAAAAAATTAATTCAGATAATATTTTAAAACAACAAGAATAAGGCATGTTACTGATAAATAACTAATATTAAATATTAACTTGGAAATGGGCAACTCAAATACAATTAATACATTAATCTTTTTATATCATTGAAAAGTTAAGAAGAATTTGAATTATTGGGATATGATGAATTTGATCAGTTTGGTGCTTTTGATTTCTTTTCATCAAGCAGATTGGAAAATAAAATGTGATCATTGTGTAAATGTTAGGCATTTTCCTCACTCCTCATAAAGTACAGTCCTTGGTTGCAATTGGATCCTAATCAACTACTGAACAGCAATGATCTTCAGCTTCTTACAGAAACCTTTTGGGTCATAAGGTTTTGTTTTACATCATTCCCTGTAATATAAAATATAGTAAAACATATATCAGGGAATCAAAAACACGATATAGTCATGGAGGATCACATTCCAACTCATTATCGTAATTTTGGTCAATTTGAAATCCATCAAGGTTCCTTTGTGTAAAGAAAAAGATGGATGGATGTTCAAATTTTTTTTATCATGTTCACAGTTGTTTGCATATTTTGTTCGCTTTTGTCCCTTATTTGGTTTATAAATGTTGTTAAAGCTTTAGGTTTTTTATTTTTTTTATAATTGTTGCATGTTTATATGGATGGGGTATGACATTGTTAGTTTTTTTATTTGTTTTTGTAAGTTTGCATGCATGTTGGTTGCTTAAACTTAGGTTAGATCTTGGAATGGGATAATATTTATAATTTATTGTGTAAATTTGATAAATAAGTCATATTCAACTGTTTTTAAATGTTTTCAATATTTATATATTCATTTAAATTACTAATGAATTCATTTTACTAACAAAATTTCCGTGTTGTCATGTTATCATTAGAAATTATTTTATACCACAATATGAAGTGAAATCAAAGAATTTTGTATTTATTTCAGATTAAGTATCGTTTCACATGAAGAAGACGCAAGTTTAATTTGTGCCACTCCATTTTGTTCCCGTGTCCTGCGAGCAGCTTTACCATTCCAGTTATTAATGTTACTATTACTAGGTTTGGCATGTTTAGTACCACTATGTGAAGAAGACTATTCATGTACTATATCTAATAGTTTTAATTTAATGTTACGCTATATAAATGGTTCTCCTCCAACATAGTATTTATAATTTAATAGTATATGGACATAATTCTTATATATCATTGGTGCATTTTATATTCATGAGAAATCAACACCATTCTAAAAGAATTTCTAGACGGTCTTCATCAAAATAAACCACGAACCTTGACCTGATCAACACATCACTCTCAAGCACAGGTAAAAAATTTATAAAGTTATCAAAAAAGTAGCTACTGCAGATGAAGGAAGATGCAATAATTTTAATAAGTTAATATCAAAGCCTTGAAAAAAAGGCCTTGATATGGGAATCTTCAGAAATATTTTAATTCAAATTGTCAAAAGACTATATTAAGGAGTAAATATGGAGAAATTGCCATGGTTACTGGTGGAAATGAAGTAAATGTTAAAATATATATCTGATATAATTGTCAAAGATAACAACACTGAACAGAAAAATCATCCACAAAATGTTGCCAGATTTAAAATCCATTGCACAAATTATTTAAAAAAATCAATGGTGGGGTCACATTTATAAAACTCCTGAGTAACAATTCCTGATTGTTGATACACTTATAATGGACCTGTTGATGTTATGGTATAAACATTGTTTTCGTGTAGATCTGTCATGTTCCGTCCTTGTTTTGTTCTCTTTAGAATCAGACACATTCCAATATATATACATCATGTATGTAACAAATAATTAATTGTTCATATGAATGTTTGCAATTATGATATGATTTTGTTTTTTGTATGTTTAAAAAGAAGCAAAATAAATATGATATATCAATATAAGCCTCAATTGGTTTATGTTTATAATGTTTACAAAACCTCAAGGATTATATCTGAAGATTTAAGACCACATTTAGTGAAAAACCACTTTCAAACTAACTTTTGATTAAAATTACCCTTGTACATCATTCATAAAGAGCATTGTATCAGCATGTAATCTGTTTTGTGCTCTCCATTGACCTTTGTAAATAACTACCTTAAACACTATTTTTGTACTAATTTTGCACAAAGATGTGAATTGAAGACAAATTCATGAACAATGAACATGTACTGATATTGTTAATAAAATGTTATGTAATATCCTAATTTACCAAAAATAATTATGCTGCTTCCATTTTTAATTGATTAATTTAATTTTGAGGGTGTAAATCTGGTAGCATAATCGCCAGAAAAAAAAAGATCTTCACAGTGTGGTTTACATTTCAATCATTGAAGAATTTGATTGTACTTATTATGGTGAAGCTTAGTTTACTGGATATAGGCTGATTTTATATACAAAGATTAATCAGTGAAAATTGTTGAATTACAACTGTATAGATTATGAAATAATAGGCTTAGCTGTTTAGGTGCTAATTTTCTTCGGATTTATATATTTTTTTTTAAACTAGACCGAAAGTATGAAGCTTATAAGACAATTAGCTAGCTTAATCTTCTGTTAGTACCAATATACATACTCATATCTACCAATAATATTTAAATATTGACAGGCATAATAATTTTATGTTGCGTGCATATGAAATATAAAAATCTTTGTTTTTTTAATGAATTTAGCTACTCAATACTTTGTATTTGCAATGAAATTTTATTTTGAAAAATTGTGCTTGATTTAATCCAATATTATAATAATTTTTTGTACTTTTGTATAAATTATATAGCATCTTATTGTATATTTTCTTACTTATATCTTTTGTATATTTAAATTTGCATAAGGAGTGCTTATATTAACTTTACACAAGAGATAAATTCTTGTCTGCATGATATAATAATTTTCTATTTACTTTTTTAATGAAATAATATATCAAAGATGAATACCACTTTTCCAAATAGGAAAAATACTTTTTTTGTCTATATATTTTACAACCCAAATAGGTTAGCTTAGAAATAAATTACTGGTTTTTGAGTAATATGTTTTTGTAGTGGGATTAGAATTAGGATTAAGAGATAATCCAACAATAGAGTGCATGAAACTTTAACAAACAAATTTAAATAATTTTTTGAGGTTTTTGTTAATATCTTTTTGAACTAGTTATATATAATATAAGCAAAGTGAACGTACTAAAAAAAAAGTAGGGTTTTGTCTCCAACATAATATTATGATATACTAATAAAAGATAGAATTATCATATTTTATTATAATATATGCAAGAATGTCTACAAACAATAGTTCTATTATATTTTCAATATACTGTGTGCATTATTATTTTATTTGTTTACTCTTATATTAATTGATATTAATATTATTGGTGCATAATGAATTATTATTACTTTACACAAGGTTATTAAAGTAAACAATACATGTGTAGTTTGTTCTTACTTGTATATTTGTGCTTGTAGTTATTTTGCTCTGAATATAACAGAAGCATTATTCTAATTTTGCATCAAGTTCCAGGATCAAGGAATTTTCAGGACTCTTCTCATAGATATTCCATGTTAAAGGAACTGATTTTTAAAAGCAAGGGTGGAACTCTGTCTTAGAAAACATTTACCACTGACTCTCTGAATGACATTGTTAGGACTGTGGATCGGTGTGCCACAGACCGTAGATATCTGGACAGTTGGAAATCTAAAAAAAAAAATAGGTTAATACTACTATCCTGACTAAATTTCCCTCATTGCACACTACATTGGTTGCACACCCAGGTTTTATTCAACACATAAACTTGCACAGTCCACTTTATTTTATAAGGTAGAATAAACAGTTATTTAAACAACATGCACAATGAAAACTAGTTTAAAAGCCTAAAAATAAAGTTGGACAACTCTGTTCATATTTTGCTCGACTAGTAAAACTTGATCAGAATAATCAACAAAAGTATCATTTAAAAATAAACATAAAAAATGTCAGTAACCTGGAAACTTCAAGATAATTGTAAATACCAAGAGTTCTGATTGGTTTTTTCGTTTTGTGGTTTGGATTGGTATAACTTAAAAAGTCTAGAGGATCTGACAACAGCCCCCATTTCCTGAAATTAACAGATTATTACAAATGTTGAGCATTAAAAAACAAGAGTAAATTATATCAAAAACAAATGGTGAACAATATAGAGAATTACATTTAACTTATTTCAATGATCTTGACTGGTCCAAAATGGCGCCCAGGAAAATCATTCAAGTTATAAAAAGAGGACATTTGTCAATGTCAATTTTCAGTCTGGTTTGTTTAAAAATGGTGTTCTAAACAGTTCATCACTACTTCCTTAAAACCTAGGTTCCCAACCTCTGTGTCGCGACCCCAACGCTGGTCATGAAGCACTTTTCTGGGGGTCGCAAACTAGTCTGAAAACTTTTTGAAATTGATATGGTACATAACATTACAAATAACGAAGGACATGAGTAGTGTTGAGTCATGCATTGTTGTTGAAAAACAGGAGCAACCATCACATAGTTCAATAATGTATGGTCAAATATTCAAGGACAATGTAGTATAAATGATAACGATGTATTACAATGAAATTGAGTAAAACATAAGACTTAGTTTTTACTTTGAGGGGTCGCGACCTTGGTGCCGGTTTCTGGAATTGGAACGCTACCTGAAAAAGATTGGGAAATTCGGACCTAACATATCTGGAGTAAAAAGTGAACAATGAATATATAAGGCCTATACACTATTACACATCAATATAACACCTACAACAATCAATATATAAATACATTATAATTCTAAATATTTCTATATCACTCTATTATATTAATATATTATTTCAACAGTGAATACAGTGTTATTGTATTAATTCAATACACACTGATAACACACTGAATGATATAATGTTCCATTGTTATCAAACCACTATACATTATAGTAATAACTTCCTTAAGACTGAGGTGAACAAATATTCTTAAATCTGATATATACTTAATCCAAATTAGTATAAAAATTTCTAGGAACTTTCATCTAACCAAATCAGATCCAAAGATTTAAATTGTATAAAATTAACAGGTAAAAAAGAGTAACACCTGATACTTCAAATATATCTGCATATTGATGGTATGTCTCCTCTTTCAGATTCTAATGACTTTTAACAACTTTTTTCAATATTTTACCTCCTTTCTCCAACATTTTGTGTTTTGTTTACATAAGCAATATCCTAAAGGCCAAAGTGAGTTCTACCTTGTTTCCGTCTAAAGGTGCGGGCACACGAGCGGCCTTTATCGGAGAGTCTGGAGAAAAATTTTGTACCTGAGCTTCCACGACAAATCGCATCTGAAACAGGATTTATAATATCAAAAAAGTTTGATAATTGTCTTCGATAGTTTTATTGACTGCAACTGCAAGACAGACCATCATCATCCAACCAGATTTATTTTCCTTTCAATTGCATGCTCCACACGTGATTATCGACAAGGTGGAAAACGACCGATTGGAGATTTTTGTCTCCTCGTGTGCCCGTGACAAGACTCTAATCAGCGACAAAAGTCTCTGACCAAGACCTCTTGTGGGCCAGAACCCTAATAGGTTTAGTTTAATATACAGGTTAATATGACATTGATCATAACCCGTATTTTTAGATACAATAACAATATCTAATATGATTTACATAATGATTGATGATTGATATATTATTACATATACAACATTTAGTATTTGATTCAGTCTTATACGGCATTAAATAGACACAAGACAGCTTTATCAGATCCAACATGGCTCATGGAAATCAGCAATTCAAAGAAATAAATTTTAAAAGCATGAAACAGATATATTAAAGCCTTACAGAAATAGTCCATTGAATCAGATAATCTCATTCTTGAAAGGCACAAAAGACTTAAACATTAAGATAAGTGTGAAATTGCATACCTAATAACATTCTTTATAAAAATAACAAGTTTGACACAGAAAATATTAAATGATCTTTATATGAAAGTAAAAAAAACAATGTTTGCCATAGTGTTTCTACATGAATAACAGTGAACTTAAAGGTATAATTCCTCTAAGGATGGCCCAAATGAGTCTTTATTCATCAGTGGACTTAGTGTGTCATAACTATACAACAGAATTCAATCTATAATCCAATAAATCCGTAACACTAATAGTAATAATTCATTAAACTAAGTAATTTTTTAGTTTAATGGTTTTTCGCGTCTTATATAGAGATTTTATTCTTTAGTCATGGCACCTGGTAAATTCAACTGATGAATATGTACACTTATTGACCAAGTTTGAAACTTTAAATTTTATGTCCATTCTAAGAGGTAGTCTTCCTTTAAATGTATATCAAACACATATTAGCCAGTAGATCAAAATATGATGAATCAAAAGGGAGTAAGCAATTTATTTCAAAAGATTGGCTTGGCACTTTTAATGCTTAAACATAATCTTAAGAATGTGATAGCTTGAATGACTGAAGCAAATAAGAGTCACAATACTAATGGTTTAGCTGACTTATCAATTCATAAAGTTCCACAACTAATATCTATCATCAGTAGTTGCTGTAGTAGATGCTGCTGAGTTATTCTTAATACAAGGAATCATATTGTTTCTCCATAACAAAAACACTCCTATCACTACTTGTAACATCCAAATAACAAACGATATCCATGCTCCAGCCTGTAAGAAAGAAAGATAACTGTAGATATCTGGGCTTGGTGATACACTGGTATCATGATATATACTGGTATAGCAATTTATATCGTTAGTTATATCATCTCATTTCAAAATAATGGAATATAGCCACACCGTGATGTATAATAATCATCAGGATATACTGCCAGATGAGATCAAATAATACTAGTAAAAAAACCATACTTAAACGACAGGTTTGCCATCCGTTTAACCAATTGTACCTACCGAAAGGAAATTTTTAGCTAAGCTAATCAATAATAGTGTTCATAGCTCACCATAAAAATTTGAGTCTTCAAACCCATGTGTCCAGAATTATCCGAGTTTGAAAGTTAAAGAAATGATTTGTATATATATTGTGTACCCAAATCATGATATATTAATGATAAATATTGTTATATCCACTTAAAGCAATATCACCCAGTCCTACAATAGTTCTACATACCTCTGCAACAGCTAAAGGAGTATAAAATTCATCACGTTCACCAGTACTAGGTATTTTTAAATAGACTTGTTGGCATGAGCTAAAATAAAAAAAAACAAATACACATATTTTACATCAATTTCCTTAAAAAAGAAATGAGAAACACACAGTTTAAACAATGATAACCTCTTCAGTGAAGTTGGTCTTTGAAGATGACGTTTGGGAAAGACACAGTAGTCACTACATGGTTTAGCAAATTCTTTGAAAGAGAGGTTTGGTAGACAATCCAATGCAGAATACAATCAGATGTTCTATAAGGGGGAGAATAACCAGCCTTATTACAAAATTCCTCACATTAATCATATAATTAAAGCTCGAGCTAATATTTAAGGGACAGATGTGCCATTTTTTTTAAACCAATCGTAACTTAGTGTCAGAATTATCCCTGTTTGAAATTTAATAAAATTAGTCTTTTCTTTTTGAGAAACTGCCATATATATTGATATTGAGGTATTTTGAAGGAATAAGGTGATTTTCGTACATTTCTGGTATGTCTGATGACTATTTACATATATACAAGACTAAAATCAACCCCCAAAATGGCACACTTGTCCCTTTAAGCTAGGATTTTAATTTTAGGTGGACCTCTTCAACAATCTTGCCAGAAGTCATTTGTCTATTGAAGCTTCACAAAATATACTATAACATTAGCATCCAAAAGGGATTCCAATTTCTTTAGTCTAATAAGTTATCATAACAAATCAAAACTTATACTTACTCTGATTTGATTTGTAATATAGATATCAAACTATTACATAATGCTTGAAAACCAACACTGATCATACATGCTGTGATTAAAACTAATATGAAGGAAATTAGGTCCAGTATAACATTAATAAGAAATAACACACCACTGAAATTCTCCCTGAAAATAACCAATTATTAGTATTATAAGATTGAAGAAATGCTTTATGGAACATTACTAACACAAATATGGTTCAGCGATTGCCAAAATAGTTGAAGCATTACATAAAATTCATGATAATGTCCAAATTGGATCAAAGTTATATTTTCTCTTTCTTGCACAAAATAAGGAACCTCAAACTTACCAAGCCAAGAACGTTCTATTAAAGTCACTGAACTAGGAAAAAAGCATTGTTCACAACAAAACCAATGAGGAAAAAAATATCAAACCAAATGAGTAAAATAGCCATACTAAATCAATAAATTTGGATAAGAATGATAAAGATATATATGGAAAAGACAGAGGTCTGTGGAAAAATGATAGGTGTCAGTGGAATAAGACAGGTGTCTGTGGATAAAAGACTGGTGTCTGCGTCTTATTCTGACCTTAGAACTTATTATCAATATACTTACGGCTTTTTTAATTTTCCTAGCAGGGACAATACTCCTACAACTGTCATAATACCTCCATATATAAAACCAAATAATACACCAATAGCTATAGTATAGTTACAAGTTGTTTTCTCACTGTAACCCTCTACTGCCTCTGCATCACCATATAATACACATAAACCATCATGGGTATTCTGAAAGATATCACAAAAATTCACCTAAATATATATTTCTGTTATTTGATTTAGTGATACCACGTCTTTGAATGAACATAAAATTAATTCTCAAGAATGGTAAATATAAGTATAATATATTCATCAGTGAACTTACCTGGGGTCATAAAGTTACAACAAAATCCCTGTAAAATCTCGAAAATTGGAAAACTCATATAACTAAGTAATTATTGAAAAACGCTTAATCATAATATTAAGAGTTTTTGAATGGTTAATTGTATAATTACTAAGTTTTTTGAATTTATCAGATTATATAAGGATCCTGTTATGTTATTTATGACTCCAGGTATATCTACTGGTGAATATAATATGCTCTAATTGGTCACAATTTTATGTTTATTCTAAGAAGTAGTATTCCTTTAAGATGGAAAAAAGTTAATAAGCTTAACGTATTAAACGTTCTTGGAGCCTGTTTTTTTGGAGAACATTCAGACAGCCATTAAAGTTAAACCGGCTTAGGCATTAGCTAATAAGAATAAGAATTCTTAGGCTTATTGGTTGGTCAATAGCATTCAGATGACTGAAATAAGCTCATCTATTCAAGTCAGGTTTGAAGCCACCTCCAAAGTAGGTGTAAGTCAAGGCAGCTTCAGTTTAACCAGTCATGTTCAGACAAAAAAAAAAACAGCTTGAAGAACGCAGTTGGTAGGCTACTTTATTGCCTTAACTTTAGTCGTCTGAACACACTATTAAAGCCAAAGCTTCTTCTCAGCAATATGTTTTCTGATAGAATTTATTAATAGGCTACACGTATAGGCCCTACCATGAAGCAATGACAGTTCAGTTTTGGAATCAAGAATTTCAGAACACATAGGGCCTATACATTAGCCTAATGAGAAGTAGGCCTACAAGGATTGGTATCATAATGGCAGCTGATAATGGCTGATTTTCTTTAGGAAACATTTATTCATGAATTCTCATAAATAATATATTTTCCGGTTGGTCTAAAATATATTATAGGACTCTATATGTTTAATCAGAGTTAAACCTATATATCCACATGGCAACTATCTTATCTTCTACCATAGGGCCTTCTTCCTTAAGTGGTCTCTTCAAGGTCTAATTCAAATATTTAAAAATTTAGGGATATTTCGAAGGAAATGGACATTGTCTTGAACTATGTCAAAATGAGGTCTAATTTGAAAAATCCTTTCTGTCATAGTGACCTACATATTTCTTTAGATTGGTTAGTTTGATGTGCCTTGATCCCTTTCACCTAATTCAAATTAATGGCCACAATATCGATTAAAAATCTAGATAATTTCATACGTATGATTTACATGAGTGAGTCACTTAGTACGATTACTAGGCCTACAGGACAGGTCAAGGTTGACTTCATTCAATGTATTTGGGGGAAATCAGACCAACCAAACAAACGATTTCATACAAAGCAGAAAATATTTCCTAATACTTACCATTTGGTTGGCCATGGGGGCAAAAATGAACATTGACAGTATGAAAATGGCTCCATATAACACTGTTCTAACAAGCAGAATCACATCAGTACTTGGTAGAGCCACCATCTTGGCTGTTAATCGCAGTAACCGTTCAGTTTTACCGATATTATCCTTGTCGACCAAGTATGTTGAAATTAAGGCCACTAATTTTAATGTGTTGTTTCACGATCCAAACAACAGCCTGATCTTCACACTGAACTAAACGCGTATAACAAAGCTAAGTAATTAACGATTGAAGCAAGGTAGCAGGGTAGGTTAAAAAGTGTTCCAAGCCTCACAAAATGTTATCGTACTGTAATTGACAGGTCTAACGAAGATAACGAACTATAATATAAATCTACGCTGTAATATAATATTCAATAGCCCTCTGTTCAATCTCTGGCTTGATAGGATAGTTAGATAATTGTTAATCGGAAAGTGGTCAGAACTACTTAACTAAGAAAAAGGTGAGTACATATTGATGGCACTACTTAGCTTAGTTGTCTACGTAAAAAGCATTGTTTCTTGGTATACAGGTAAGAATCCCCACGAATTGACTCAACTGATATAGGTTTTGTAAAGGCCTAGTCTGGGACATTTGTATCATCTTTATTGGGGAAGCGAATCGAACTCAAGGGGAATTCCGGATGGGGATTAAGGCCACAACAATTCTACCTTTTTCACTTACCATAAGGTGAATTATGTTGGTTCCGCCTGCATCCTCACGTTTTTAAATACCTTCATAATAACCTAATTCAAAGAAAGGGAAATAACTTGTTCTGGAGTATCTCGTATATATGTATGAGTTATTGCTTTAGTTGGTGTAAGTGACTAACTATGCTTCAATTTTTAATGCTTTCATATCAAGCAAGCTGGCAGATTGTGATGTGATCGTTGGTATGGACGGTATGTTTTGTAAGCGAGCATTATGCAATTCCTGATCTGCACTGATGAGCTTTTCCATCAAATGATCGAAGCTCGAGGATAGGATGGGCAAATGTCTTATTGCAGAGAAGATACTTCTCACTGAATCTTATTTGGACACAAAAAGGCTATCTTATCGCTATACTTTGGATATCCTTATACTAAAAGTCACTCTAATAAATTATGCATAGCCTATATGCAGATGTACTTGTGGACCGGATAGGCTTTGGTGAAGTATTTGAGAATTTGCCGGTCGACTGATATGTTCTATAAAGAGTATAATTGTCGATCGGCAAAATCTCAAATGCTTCAACAACAATCCTATATTGTTGACTTCTTCTCTTCTGACACGAGTCATGAGTCGTTATTGATTGTCTCTATTTCAAAATACATCAAGAAGTTGGTGCTACATTCACTTATTCTACAGATAACAATGAATATTACAAATGATAACAAATAATGGTACACTGTAACATGAAAATAACAGAGTTTCAAGATGATTCTTCTCTCATTGAACACTATTCCATTTGTTTTTTATGACATTGTGACATGAATTGTATTGACGTCTACAGTAAGAGGGATACTCTGCTATTTGGTCAAAACAGTCCGATTTTCCAAAGTTTTTACCAATAGCTGCATTTTAAACTTTTCTTATAGACTATATGAACATGTTTATATTTATATATCCAACTAAACCTATATCTAAACCGTCCAGTACAATGGCTTAAAAAGATACGCAAATTGCGAGTAATTCCAATTGGATCCTTTCGAAGTCAAGGAACGATTAACAGTACTCCGCCACTCTTCAGCTCACCTTGACCTCACAAGGTAACTTTTGATCACCAACACTCTCACCGATGGTCATACAGATAAAATAGCTGTGTTTCTCCATTTGAAGCAGTCGAGTTAACGACATGTAATGTAAATATATTATATAATTAAACAACGATGTAAATTATATTGATTATGAATAAGATTAAATGGATGAATGAAATTTAAGTTCTGAACGATTTCACGAGTCTTTACAACACAATATTTTGAATTTATCTGGACATGTTGGTAGCATGTTTAATCTCCACAATTTCCAAGTTCCAAACAAAGCTTGTAAAAACCAGAAAATAAACGCAAACCAGCTTCCAGCCTGAAAAATACATTGAGAAAAGATTTTGATATTGTATGAGTGTGTATTGAGACGAGTGTCAATGAAAGAACTGGCCTATATGTTGGTATTACCGGTGATGAGAAGCTCATTTAAATATCTTTATAACTTAAAGATGAAGGACACGGGCACAATGTAGGAACACGCAATAGAAAAATGGTCATAATCTTATACTTTTCTTTAAGGCGGGAACTGAACAAAACATGTATTATAGAAAACAATTGTGTGTTTGGAACCATAATGTACATAATATAATGATATAATAATATAAGAAATACTTACTGTTGCTATTGATAAGTCTACGTGGAATTTGGTGCCGTCATATACAGTATACGTTGAATCATGGTACATTCTCCAAGATTCAAATTTCTGAGCATCAGAGCAACTACAAGAGAAATACAGATTAAATTCAAATTCAAATTGCACATACTCTGAGAAAAAGTGATATACGGTTATTTTGTTGAGGTAATTTGCCAATTTCCAAAAAGCAATATTTAATTCCTAGAGATATTCCATATTATCACACAAATAATGAGAATTGACATCTGAATCACCAAAATCGTGATTAGTGCCAGTCATGTGATCATGGTTTTAGACAGGATAATAACACTAAACATAACTAGCTGCAATTTGACTCCATTGAGTTAAAAATTCATTCGTAACATTGTTTCAGGCGTTTAGGAACGATAAGCAAGTATCCTGTCTAACATAATATACACATAAATATAATAGCAAGGTTAAATATTTATATGGTTGACGAATATGGAAAACGTTGTTAAAGCTGTTTAGTAAAACTTGATGGCAAAGAAAAATCAAAGAAAATCTCATCAATGCCTTGTCCAAACAGCCCAATCATATAAGACCAAATACGTACCCTGTTAATCGAATACCCTGTTCGGTTCCTGACATAATCTGGTTACAGAGATGAGTAAAACCAGTACTAATGGTACAAGCTACAACTAATACCAATACTGTTATAATAATATCTACTATACAGTTACCCATAAACAATAAGTGGGATAAATCTACTCTGAAAACAAAAAAATTAACAAAAGTGACATGGGGTTTTAAGTCGCACTGCTGTACATCGTATTGGTTTAATGAGGTCTCACAATAGTGATATGTAGTGCAATAGATATAGCTTAGTATTGAATAATTACCACGCTCTAGGTGCACCTCTTTCAGGCGATACTATCCTATCCTTCTCTTGCATATCATTGGTTGGTGACAAATATCGACTACGTGGAGTCACAAACATGTTTCCAATGTTCTTAAAGATCGGTCATTTATAGCTTTTCTTTAAGATACACGTCGGTTTTCAGAGCCATCATCCAACTCAATATTAGCTCAACCGGAAGTACACGTCGTAGATGTAAGTTATTGATTTTAATTAATGCTTCAAACAAATTGATTATTGCCAGTAAAAATTCAACACAAAAGCTTACTTTTTGTCTGCTTTTTCTCTAAAATATAGGAAAATATAAGTTGCTATACCAATAACCGGATAACACATACAGAATATAACACTAACAGCTAAATCATAATCACATACTGAACTTTCACCAAAATTTACAGCAAAATAATGTGTTTTGTTTACAGTTGTGTACTTAAAGTCTGCATATAGTATACAACGTTCATTGAAGGTGGTCTGAAAAATATGATAAACAAAACAATTTAGATTGGAAAAATATTTTCATGATAAACAGTTATTAATAATAGAATATCAAAATTTATGATTGATAGGATTGAAGGATTGAAAGTATACGTAAACCATTTAGTTTGAATATTAGCCTCAAAATACTATAAGGTAAAAAGGTACCCATTTCTCTCAGTGACTGAGCCAGGTTTACATCCGAGGGGGGGGGGGGGGCGAAATATCTGAGGTTGCCCGAATGTCTAACATAGTTATGAGATTGTTTCCCGAAAAACATGCCTTTGGGGCTGCCCCACCCCCCCATAAAATGGATGCTTGTGGCCTTTGAATAAGCATCAAGGGCACTTTGTTAAGTTAATATTTGCACTATTCCTTGTTCCTTGATGTCTGTGGTTCCTGTGATGTCTGTGGTTCCAGATTAAGGCGCCACATTCGCAAATATCATTCATGATAAATGTTGCTGTTAATCAAAGCTAACAAAAAATAATTTGAATCCCGTTTAATTGGACTCCAGAGTGAAATTCGGGAGAGCACCACGCTAAAAAAAAGACAAATAATGTTGAATTCCTCGATGGATGAAGGGATAACAGATAATAAACAGACCAATAAAGAAAATAGCAAGGCAAAGGAGATGACCGTATGGGTATATCTAAATATTGACAGAGGTAAGTATTGTTATAGTAATTGTATGGTCAATAGTATAATGATATGATTGTATGACAGTATCTTATGTTCAACTTTAAAGGTGCAATCCCAGTTGAATTTGTTTTTTGAAAAAAGGATAGATACTATAATCCGCTCTATTTGTATCTTCCCTATAATCTTACCCCAATCATAGTTCATTACTTTATTATTAACGTGATCAATGGATATATTTTTATAATTGCAAAGAGGGAAACAAACTAATACTTCTTATCAAAAATAATCTTTCGGAATTTAATTTGAAGTACACGTAATACGTGAATAGATGAACAAATGGTGTTTCAAAAATGACTCCAAGGCAAAGGGTCCATAAATAACTCATACTCAAATATCATAATTGCATTGGGCATCACCATTACGATAACCACATCCCACTTTCAGCTATTTTTTAAAGATAAAAATCTCGACTTAAATAATCTTGGCCTTACGGTTATTGTTATACAATAGTAGTGTATTGATCGAACATGTTTAATATTAAAGTCGATATTGGCAATAACATTGAATATATTTTCTTCCTTTTAAAGGTCATCTGCCAAAATAATTTAATACAGTGAATATGCTTCATCTCGACATGAGTCTAGAGAGCAGACGTGAAAACAATTGTTCCCTGAATTATATTGACATATCTTATCTAAGCATGTCCCTTAATGCAAAAAAAAAAAAAAAAAAAATTCAAATATTGTTCATTGCTATCTGGGTACTTTAAACAGATAAGAATTTCGCTTACAAGGGTTAAATCGATAGGAGACATTGGACACAGATCATCAAAATGACTGAATCCTATTATATCAATCGAATGTATCAAGTCATGTTAATCCATGAAAAGTTTGACTAGATTATCTGTAACCCGAGTCAATAGAGGCGGTGAGCTTTCACATACCATACAATGTTTAACAATTTGATCAAGAATGAGGTCAAAAGAAAGGTACTTAAAGTTACAAACCTTTGAGCAAATAGATCATTTAATATTATACTAAATATAAGTAATCGTTGAGTATTAAGACTATAAAATATGTATATTGAAATGAGTGTTCAAGTGAAAGAAGTATTCAAGTTGTTAAGTTTAAATAAGACTCATTATTATCCACTACAGCTACTGTCTTTTTTAGTGTCTAATTTAGTTTTTGTTGTCAGATGTTTTAGTGTTGTCTGTAGAAGTCTTTATAGTGTAGTCAGTAGAAGTATCTACAGTGTTGTCAATAGAAGTCTTTACAGTGTTGTCAGTAGAAGTCTATATAGTGTAGTCAGTAGAGGTCTTTACAGTGTAGTCAGTAGAAGTCTATATAGTGTAGTCAGTAGAAGTCTATATAGTGTAGTCAGTAGAAGTCTTTACAGTGCTGTCAGTAGAAGTCTATATAGTGTAGTCAGTAGAAGTCTTTACAGTGTAGTCAGTAGAAGTCTTTACAGTGTTGTCAGTAGAAGTCTATATAGTGTAGTCAGTAGAAGTCTTTACAGTGTAGTCAGTAGAAGTATTTTATAGTGTTGTCAGTAGAAGTCTTTACAGTGTTGTCAGTAGAAGTCTTTACAGTGTTGTCAGTAGAAGTCTATATAGTGTAGTCAGTAGAAGTATTTTATAGTGTTATCAGTAGAAGTCCTTGCGATGCTTGTTCACAGAAATCTTTAGAGTGAAGTCAGTTTGCTGAAAACAGATAAAAGATGCCATGTTCTGTAATTTAATAAAAGTGGAGGATAGGTGATAAATGTTTTATTTATACCCTACATAATAGCAATCTTATATCTGAGTTGTTTACATTTTATTATCTATATTATTACATATTTTATTATGGTTAGATATACTTGTCATTTTAATACTCAATATAAATTGTCATAATCTTTCATGTTTTGATCAAACAAAGTGTTACTCCATATAAGGTAACAACATTTACAATCCAGATCCATACATGACGTCTCTGATATATTTAGTGTGCTATGACTTGAGGATGCCATTGATAACTGCTAAGGATTTGATAGCTCTTTAAAGGCCCTTTACACGAGTTGGAATTGGACCCGCGGATTTACTGACCCCGATTGACTCCGGGTTCAAGTCTGTTTGTGTTTACACGAAGTTAGTCTGCTAGGTCGCAATTTCAGTGAATTCTGGGCAACCAATGACGTGGTTGTAGCCATCTGCAGAACCCAGGTCGAATTGGAGTTCAACCCTAGTGAAGACTGAAGTCGGCAACTCCAGTGCGGCCCCGGAGTCGACGCTTGAAAACCACAGGACTCAAATTTATAAAACGCTACATCAGAAGGTAAAAAAAAATGATGCCTCAATTGACAATTTTTGCATCAATGCACTGCATGACGTTATCGTCTTCATATATATTCATATATACACGCATTGAACTTAGTATATTTCACTGCACACATGAAATTCAACTCTCACCAGAGCATGCAAAAATAATAAGCTATGTAATCGTAAGACTATAATTATTAAGTAAAATTTTTGCTTCACTGACTCCTGAACTTACTTAAAACCAACTAGCTGTCAGTTAAAATGTCACGTCATTAAGTTTCTACTTAATAGAAAATTCAGCCAATACCAATTGGATGAAAAAGTTGGGTTCTAAATTTAATTTTGTACATTGTATATTATAAAATTAATTATACTTATGTAAACCTATGAATTATTGTTATTAATTTGATTTTGGCCTGGTGGTACTTGTAAATCAAGTTATTGAATGAACTTCCCGTATCTTTATAAAAGATAGTGAAATGTACAATATTAACAAGATAATTTGACTTGTTGAACTTGATTTCCTTGTCACGCCCCTATTAATTATATCAAAGTAAATACTCCAAACCTAAATATATTTCGACCTTTCCATCGTGGTTGTGTATAAATTAACTCTATTGGTGTAATTCTTTGTTAACATTGTTATTTTGTTACAATAATACAATTTGTGCTTAAATAATGTGTGTTGTGAGGGAGGACTGCACTCAGAAATCAACTTCACAATGTCAAGCTATTACGAATTTCGTCTTTTACCCTTTCTTGTATCACAGAAGTCTATAAATGCAGTGATTTGATTAGATTGTACTCTAATTGTACTCTTTCAGAGTCCTTGAAAGAATGTCTGTCAGCGGCTATAATGGGCTGTATTCGTTGGCGTACAATCCAATGAAATCGCTGTATTCCGTGAGACGAGAAAGGTGGCTATTGCAGTCAATAAAAATATGAGAAAATCTTTTAATTTAGTTTTATGTGGTCAGTGATATTTCGTGTAGATCTGTATAATTGAATTCAAAATTTGTGGTTTGCAATACATATAAAATGCTTCATGATCAGATAAATTCTTTGAATAAATGCTATATGAGAAAACTTCTGAAACCAATCCAAACGGTCGTGCAATATTTAGTTTGAATTAAGAAAAAATGTTCAGTAGAAAGTCATCTAGTATCAGAAAGTTCTTTGCACCAATTAATAACCATTTTGGAACATTTCAAGTATAATGCACTTAATCGCCCGGGCAATCTCACTGCAATGGTTACGTCCATGTAAAATGTTGAAACGTTGTAAATAATTATTTAATGATTAATACTTATCATCAAGGAAGTCATTTATAAACCTGCTTATCTATTTACATATAGGCCTACCCATTAATAACCATTATTTTGAAACCGTTATGTATAATGACATGTGACATAAAATGTGTCAATTTTCGTATGAACCTGACAACATGTCATATTAAAGGACAATCTTTTTTAAATTATTTAATCACTAGATCATAATTCATATCACAGTCTTTAACATAACTTAGATGGTTTTTATCGACTTAAAAAGAGCATTTTATATTTTATTCAATGTTTTATCATCCACTTATTTAACCTCAAAGTTCAACGATGCTATTTCTCTTAAACGACTCACACGATTTTCTAGATCCAATGGCGATAAGGTGATTTTGGCGGTGGGGGGGGGGTATATATTATGGCCCATCTTTATTGATAACATAACATGTATTACACCTGGGCGCAGCTCTCAATTCATTTAGTTTTATGAGTATGAATCATGATCCGAATTCAGATACCATGTATACCAATTTAAATCACACAGAATGACCTTGTATGAACCCATGTTTTAAGAAACCCGTTTTATCGTATGTTCACTAAAATGTTATCTTTTTGAAAAATATGTATAGCAACATTCTACAAGGTCTACTAATGACGATATCTAACTATTTTACCCCTGGGCAAGTAAAAATTTGATATTATATCTCTTTTCTTGTATACTTTAAATGGGAAAAACTGATTTAAACGAAATAATTGTGTATAAAAATTCGTTAGATACGAATCTACCAATTTGCATGTATATCTTACAAGTGGAGAGCATGAATATTACAATTTGATTTGATATAGAATTATGAACAGTCAAAATGTTTCAAGGGTTATTTACCAAAATGAATTTCAACTATTGTTCCTTTAACTCTGTGCCATATATGGAATATAAAACAATTAGTTCTAGTAGAATTAGAATGGTGCAAATCAATGCTATTAGTGTCCTAGATACATATAAAAAGTTAAGAAATCACTTTACAACCCTTTAATTGCGCTGCCAATATAACGAATGCCATTAAATTGACATTTTTTCGAATGTTATTATGTAATCGGACACTATAGGGTCTACGTATATTTGTTTATATCTAAATATATTCTAATAGTTAAATTGTTTGTTATTTTTAGTATAATGTTAGTATCCTACCCACAGACATGCTATGTTTATTCGAGCAGAACTTTTAACTTTTACTTGATATAATACATTACCTATTTAAACAGCACACAATTACTAGTACATGTATAGAGCCTATAAACATAGTATAATATTCGACGTTTCTCATCAAACTTTGTTAAAGAAGTCGAATGCATGAGAAACAGATCCAATAATTCACAGGCTTAAAATGAACTATGCCAACATCACTTCAGCTTAGCCCCATAACAGAAATCTCATGTCATTACTTCTCGTAAACTATCTTTTTCTTTAATTTTATGAAATCAGTGAATGTTGGATCTTCAGATTGTGAAGAGATAAAATTTTGAAAAATTAGAATAGCCTACTGTCTATATATACAATATCATACACTGTATAATATACCTTACAGCAACCCAGCCCTTGTCATTAGAGTTTAACAACATATACCGTTATGTCACGTTATTCAATTACATGACATACTAAACGTAACTTTTACAATAACATGACTCACCTGTAAAGATCCTAAAGGTGAAATAACGAAAAAGCTAGCCAACAATATTAATCCATACATAAAAGCCCGCTGCAATAGAAACTGTTTCACATATTCCAATAATGCAGCCATTTTTTAACATTAGGAAAATACGTTTCTAATTTGCTGTTAAAAAAATTAGCAGACGACCTGCAAAGTCTGTGTCGTTCAGTTAGCCAATGTTTGGATACTGGTCCAACCGTATTTCTCTCACACCTGAATGGCTCACAACGTAAATATGACTCGTTCGGCCAGCCTACTACTATCCTCTGAATGATTAAATCTTCCTAGGGTTGACAATGACACGATATGACATTCTTCTGTAGCCACTTTCTATACTATTATTATTATTCAAACATTTACATTGAAAAGGATAAATTTGAGCTATATTTGGACGACATGCTGACATTAGTGACAAACTATTCAAATGGTTACACACCCCGACTACCGCTTACCATAACATCCCGAATAATAAATCTAAAATGAAAATATATATCTCTAAAAAAAATATCTTTTCCTGTACGTCTGAATGAATTGATGAATGGCTCGATTTTGAAAATGAAACCTAGCTGAGATAATTAGGATAGGCGAGGCGAAAGGAAACATTTGATATAGTGGTAATATCGTTTCTTTCCCGATTGTTTAGGCGCTTACTTTCTAGCACATCTAAACCACTGGAACATTAAGTCGACGTTTACATATTCTTCAAGATTTATAAACCCCAGATATTCTATGATATCATGACGTTGTGGCAGTTATATGATAACATCTTTCGTATTCGTTAAAAGCGTTCCTATGTGTCCCTTGCCAGATCTTTTGGTATTGTAAGAACCTAAAAATCAGAAAATGCGAAAGACAAAACGATAAAGATTTAACTGCGCTGTCACCGAAAATTTTACTCTTCAATCATTTGTCATGACGAATCCTCTGTTCAATATCCCAATATTATACACAGCAGGATACTAAGCTCCTACAGTTTCATTTGAACTTCACCTGAAATGGCTTAAAAGATAGTAACAGTAACTTTAACGAGAAAAATCCCGTGAAGAATTAAAAGTAGTCAATCCAGTTTCCTCTGTGTTGTTTGTTTGGTAATGAAACCTGTCTAGAAGATCGATTATAATGAGTAAAGGTAGTGTTAGAAGGTAGATTTGACCATGTAAATCTTTTAATCTACCACTTAAAACGTAAACACCAGATTCCTCACTCCTACACAGTGACGTCAGTTCGTAAATAGAGACACCAGTGTTGTAAATCGATTCCAGATAAGTAGAGCAGAGATGTCATCATCATCGTGACTCCAGTAAATTATGACTCACTTTTGTAACTAGTTGGAAAGAATGTGACTGATTTTTTTCAACTGCTATGTAAATAAATCAGTGTGCTATTCAGTTATTAACTATACAATTTTATGTATATTACATATATAATACAGAACATACGTGGATGTATTCAGCTAACTATTCAATAAAAGAACTTTCAAAGATATACATTTGATATATGATGCGAAATGGTACTAATAGTCTAATACTATATATTCCATGCATGATAAAAGCTTGATTGTTGATTCAAAATCAGTAAAGGACACCTTCTCTATAGGACCCTTAAACTTGACTTTCAAGAAAGCTAAGCTAAAATTAACTTTCAAGTAGTGAGCACCATGTTTTATTGGTGAATAAAATACGACTGACGATTTCGACTAATTGTGACGACTTCGGGGCCTAATTTATCAGCACTTTTATAATGGTATAAATTAATTCAGGGCGTGATTTTCAGACCAGTATAAATTGTGGTCATGTCCCGAAATTAAAAATACAGATGATCACAGCTCCATTGGTTGGAATCAGTACTCATCTGATCTATTTATAGTCAGCTACCTACCACATTAATGATATACTTCAAGCTTGCTTTGTCAACATTGTTAACAGTTTCTAAAGAACTCTTCAAACGCAGAAAACAACATTGGTTGTTTGCACAATAAATATCTTGTGACTGAAGTAGATTTTAAACTCCAATAACCTTCGAAATATCTGGTAACAATGTCATTTGCTGTAAAATTCCTAAATAAAGTATGGGCCTATTTATGAACTCCTGTTGAAAAATCTATGTTATGTTCCAAAACGTCATAAAATTTGGAGTCAGAGATCTCAAGATCTTATAAAATGACGAATGGAAATTGTAAGCACCCTCTATTGTATTCATTACCAATTTAACATCAAGACATAATAACTTGGCCCTATGTTAGTTACGCATTGCTATATAGGTTGCCTCTAGTAACGGTACGATGATTATTCACATCCAGTTAGACGATCATTATCATCATCTCACATCCAGCTAGACGATCATTACCGTTGCTAACGGTACGATGATGATAATGATCGTCTAACTGGATGTGAACAATCATCGTACCGTTGCTAAAGGAACATGTCTGACAGTCGTAGATAGATGGTTAACATTTCAGAACATAACCAAACCTCTGCAGATAGTAGGTAACTTAATAGTACAAAGGAGAAACTGATCAAATTAAGCATGTACATGGATCGTTAATTCTTAAAAAAAAAAAAACAGACACCACCCTAAAAATCAATACAGATCTATTAAACCTTCTAATTATTATTCTAAAGGATTATACATCATGTCATATAACGTTTTCACTTTCTCTTTACGTATCTATATTATATCATGCGAGAAAAGATGACATCAACTACAGTCAAGTAAAGTTATGGTGATAATCACATCATCATTATGGTGATCCTTTATACAGGTTGGAAGGGGTTTCACTCCAGTACTTCTGAAGACCATTTACATAAATTCAAGACCAAAATCACCTCCCGAAAATGCCGACTGTTCCAATTTAATCTGCATCGTCATTGAAAATTTTGATCTTCCATTATGAAGATATATGATATCGAAAAGTTACTTGTTCAGTTTCACGATCATTTTGTCGAAAGTAATGTATTCTCAATGTAAAATTCTACAAAATATTTTAGTAAGATTTTCTGTAAAACGGGTCCAGATGCAGCAATAAACTTCTGTCATTTTCCTTACACGGTGTCTGTCATTACCATACATGGTGTTGCCAGTCCTCATTGGAATAATCAGAGGCTGGAGTCACCTTCATTTCATTTCATTTTCAACCCCTTGATGAAAAGTTCATATAGTAATCACTAATTTGATATTGAGTATTTTGCTATAATTTGTATACCAAAAGGTTATGCAAAATAAATATTAAGTATATAACAATGTAATAACTTCTGCGGCAGGATCTAAGAGTACCTGAAAATAAAAGATTGATTTTTTGACTAAAATAACACGACGTGTCATTTCAATTTGATATCTTGGGAAGACGTTAAGTAATACTATTAAATATTTTCATATATAAAAGCCCTTTTTAAGCTGAATATGATGGGAAAAGAATAATGTACCCACCATTAACCTCTATTGTTATTTCCGCCAAACGTCGATGTGTAGATTTGGATGTCATTACTCCATTGTATGTTATAAATAGGGTCATATTGACATCAGCATCAGTTAATGAACGTCTGATTCTGCGACCGTCAGGCCACGTCACTTTCACAAATTCCACCAGATTTGCAGACAGTCCAAAATGTGCAACAGGCTCCATCTGTGACATGAAACCCGATCCTAAATCAATAATTTTTGTGATTTTGGAAAGGTCACTTAATGTCAAGGTCACTTTAGCTCCTCTGGCGGGAGCGCCATATTGTGTGAAGGGAATCACTCGTAACCAATTATTATTTCTCCCTTGAATCACGTGATACAGTCTGACTGAGTGCGGTAAAGAATGTTTACTGTTGTGACAGATTACCAGCTCCAAAACACCATCTTCATCAATATCACCTACAGCTGCTCCTGTAATCAAAAGGTGGTGTTAATAAGCAAAATCCGGACATCCAGATATAAATTGGGTAGAATAAGTCAACAAAATAAGTACGTTGAATCGCAGCAGTTACTGCACAATGCATTTTTTGCTATGATGGTCGCATGATGTAAACGATCAAAACATATCTTACCTGATCCACTTAGCATAGTTTCAATAGCATCACCCATATCAAGACTAACTAAACTGATGTTACCATGGTGATTAGGTCTGGTAGTGAAGAGTCTGTTGCTGGATATCAACATGCCCTCATGGGAATAACCTGGTACATTATACTGATTAGTAAGCAAGATCTCAACACCACCATCATTATCAAAATCTTCCACAAGAACAGACGTGACTGGTGATGATCTTGAAAATTCTTGGCTTGCAAAATTCTTGAAACAAAAAGCAAAAGAAGTTAAAGGTAACATAGATATAGGGTGACATTATGTAAACTACGGCCTGGCGTGTGGTTTTGATACGCAATGAAGGATGGTATAGGTCTCACTGAAGCCGAGTGTCTTTCGGTTATAGAACGAATAACATCAAATATTGCATAATTAGTAGCGTTGGCATACCTCAAACGGTTATAGAACGATTGACACCAAAAATTGCATAATGTGTTGGCATACCTCAAAAGTGGATCGACCAACGCTATCTGTTTTCTGTAACAAGATACGATGAGGCCCAAACCAGTTGCCATAAACCACATCTATCAAACCATCATTATTTATATCACCAAGAGAAATACCTCGACCATCTTCCGTTGTATCCTCAACTTCGATATGAAAGAAGATAAAGACTCTGATGAAGGCACTTCACTGCCAGTGGGAACATGACTGCCCTACTAATCAAGAGTCTGAGATAAAAAAAAATTAGTCAATCTTAGTTATTTTAGATTTTACAGGATTAAAATAGAATGGGGGTCGTTTCAAATTTCCTTACGAACGGGAACTCTCAACTTACCTTCGGGTGTTGCTACATCTAAGTATGTTCCATTGGGCAAATACTGGTACAGGTTGTTCTTACCAATATTACCTAGTCTGGTACTACCTTCATTGGTTATAAAGATATCTAATTTGCTGCTATCACCAAATATAGGCCCTATAGCTACACCTTGACCACCTGAAATATGTTCATATGCAACTTATATAATATTGTATATTGTATTCAAAATAGTAGTTGGCGACAGTAACACAATATTTTCTAATATTTGTTAAGAATAGATCTTGGAAATTTGTTGAACATCGTTATAGTATTGTGGTGTTGCAATCAAATGTTTTTGTTAATCGTTATAACAGATTGTGCAATTCAATACATTGAGATTAATATATAAATTTTGAGCTTACCATTCATTGTACCTAGACCAGTAGATAAAGCCACATCAATCAGCTTAATGTGACCCCTACCACTGTCATGATCAGGATGATCTGAATCCATTTCAATAACACGATGTCTACCTCGACCAACTGAAAGATATCATAACCAAATGTGAAAGCTAATCGAATTTATAATATTTAAATAATGCACGGTTGAATACATTTCAGATGGGTTCACCTATCACCTTTTCATTGTAAAATCAAATCAATACATTACTCATAAATTGAAAGTCCGAAGTAATAAGAAAAAAACGTCAAAGTCAGTCAAAGAAAACAATAGTTAATTCACATGAAAAGATGAATGGAAAGGAATTTAAATGCTGATTATGATTCGATTATGCTACCAACAAACTGACCTTCGGAATAGGTAGTAACAAAAAAGCCATAACGACCATCACCATCTCTATCAAGACACGCTACAGCAGTACCTGGGTACATGGGTATATGTTTATTAATAGGGTCTTGGAAGAGGTCTATATACTTCTCATCTCTCCATATAAACAGTCTATCTGTATAGGACTCTATACCGGAATAACGGTGGTTAGAATTGACAAAATAAATTTCTTCTCTGCCATCACCATTCAGATCACAAGCACACACACCACGAGCTGCACCTAAAATTTGGAGTAATGAGACACTCATTCATTTTTTACTATCAATGATATAAGATAGGATTGGTGCCAAATTTATGTAATCACGAAATATTCCCTCGAAGTGATTTGATTGCGAAGAAGAAAATATACTTGAATGTTGATTCTCATGTGATAACGGTTAAAATAATGATAGTTCCCTGTTTAATGCAGATTTGTGCAATATCAAGGCATTTCATTTAATATATACATGTAATAATAAGAACATAAAGAGTTGTGTCCCATGTACATGAGCAGACATCAGGATGTCTGAAAGTAACCTTACCATCAGGATCTCTGAGATTTTCATAGGGTGAACCAACTTCTGCCACATTTCGGTAAGTACCATTTACTAATTTTAGTATCAGATTAGGTCCAGTATATCTGTGGAATAATAAAAATATAAAAATCAACTTGATCCTAGCTTGATTTCCCAGTAGGTCTGCATTAAATAATAATGATTTCCTTAACACCTGCAAGGACCAAATTTAGCTACCCACGACCTTAAAGAGTAGAATAAAGGGCAGAAAATAATGCCCATCTACGTTTCTGACTATTGCCTTGATACAAGTTAACTCCAAATCAAATTCAAAGAAGGCCTCTTTTCACAGAATTTTATCTCCAAGTATTGTTAAAGATGTTCTCGATAAAAGGTAACAGCAAGTATTTCTTTGATAAAATAAAATATTTCCTGTAAGGATTTCAAAATCACAAATACTTACCCAGCTAAAATCCATTCAAAATGACCGTCATTATCAATGTCAGTCACAGCCACACCATTGGTTTCGTCTGTTATATCTAATGGAATGAGTTCAGCGGTTTTGTCTCGGAACATAGCAGACGACATAGCAACCAGACATACTAATAACATACCTTGTTCCATGATAACTGAACCAGAAGGAACGGCCACTGCCTTTGAGAACATAGGCACAATGTCTTTCTTATACACTTATACACAATCACTTTTGCTTTAAAATCACGAAAGACTAATTTACAGCAATATTCCAAATGGTTCTTGATAGCCCGTCAAATACACCATCTCAACTTTAAAACATTTCAGTTCTAAAAGTCATCTTAAGTCAATATTGTTATTTTATGACACGCAAATTCCCCACAATCTTATGTAAGCAGATTGTTTATTAAATATTAATCCGTTTTCACCTATAACACTAATCAATGATACAGACCTAATATATATAATACATTGGCTTGTATTGATTTTCATCTATGCTTACCTTAAAGTTCTTTAACGTGACATCTCAGATAGTTTATAGAGGATACGGTTTCAATGTATACTACAAAAAGGTCATGGCAGTCTAATTAAAATTAGAGTTATATAAATTATATAACTCATCATTGGGTCTAACGACTGGAGTCTTGAACACAAAATAGTCAAAAAAAGAGTAACAAAACAATTTATACCTCAGTGGTTTTAAAGGGGTTAAAGTCGACGTTTTGGATAGGCCTAGGGTTAGGCCATTCTATATTTCACAGACCTCTTGTGTATACTTAAAATGATAGAAAAGACGATGTATCACTTAACAAAAAAATTTTTTTTAAATAGCTTCGATAGGGACTGGAACCTGGGACCTCAAAGTTGTCAGGCAAATGCGCAAACCGCCAGGCCATCGAGACCTGGGGCTAGCGAGGGTTAACCCTAGGTTTAAGCTGGAGTTAACCATAGTTGAGAAAAACCAAGTAGGGTTAGCTCAGGAAAGGGTTAAGTCTTGTTTCAAGATATGGTTTCCGCACATGAAATGAAAGAGCACTTCGTCGCGCATCTTCTCAACACAAAATGGTCCAGAAAAAAGAATAACACAAGGGCTTAAATGAAACAATTTATACCCCAGTGGTTCCGAAGGAGTTAATGTGTCCGATTTGGTTTCAGCTAGTTTTCAGACATTCTAGAGTTCACAGACCTCATTTTTTATACTTACAATGATACTTTAGACCGTGTTCGACTTGGCAATAAAAATCTTTTTTTAAAAAAAGCTTCGATAGGGACTCGAACCTGGGATCTAAAAGTTGCCAGGCAAGTGCGCAATCCACCGGGCTACCGAGATTTTGGGTTTGCGAGGGTTAACCCTAGTTTTGAAAAACCAATTAGGGTTAGCTCAGGAAAGAGTTAAAGCTTATTCCAAGCTATGGTATCCGCAAATGATATGAAACAGCACTTCGTTGCGAATCCTCTCAACACAAAATGGTCCGGAAAAAAAAATAACACAGGGGTTTAAATGGACCCGAAACAATTTATACCCAGTGGCTCCAAAAGGGTTAAAGTGGACGATTTGGTTAAGCCTAGGAAATGAAAGAGCATTTTGTTGCTCATCTTCTAAACACAGTGGTTGAAATGGACCCGAAACAATTTATACTCCAGTGGGTCCAAAGGGTTAAAGTGGACGATTTGGTTAGGCCCAGGGTTACGCCATTCTAGAGTTCACAGACCTCTTTTGTATACACATTATCTGGAAAAATATATTAAACAGGGGTTTAGTCTAAATGAGCCCGAAACAAGTTATACACCAGTGATTCCTTAGGGGTTAAAGTGGACGATTTGGTTAAGCCTAGGGTTAGGCCATTCTAGATTTCACAGACCTCTTTTGTATACTTACAATTTTGGAAAAGACGGTGTTTGACTTAGCAAAAAAAGAATTTTTAAAAAAGCTTCAGCTGGGACTCGAAATAGGGATCCCAAAGTCGCCAGGCAAGTGCGCAAACTACTAGGCCATCGAGACCTAGGGTTGGTGAGAGTTAACCCTAGGGTTACGGTTGGAGTTAGCTCAGGAAAAGGTTAACGCTTATTCCTAGCTTTAATGAGTGGTTAGGTTAGGGTTGGGTTTCATATGCAGAAACCATATCTTTGAACAGGATTAAACCCTTTCCTGAGCTAACTCTTATTGACTTTTCAAAAAAATTTTTACCCACAAAACCATATATCTATAGGAACATTCAAGAAAAAAAATATTTTGAAAACTGTAAAAGAACAATCGTCATTTCAAAATCAAAGGAATATTTACTCGCTATTAAAAATAAATTAGTATTAAAAACATGAATAAATAAATATTAATGGATTTGGTATAAAATCAGAATAAAATCAAATTAAAAGCGATTGAATATAATGTATTATTAATTCATATACTGTATTATTATGTAGTGTATAATTAAATTAGCACAAATTCTCCATAATTATAAACCCACCAAATATCTTTCCGAATTCATTTTTCGCGTGTTATGTGTTAAAAAATCCATAAAATTAGTAATGCCAATTTACATGTCACATTTTACTTCCGGAGTGGGTGATTCAGAGTTAATACCAAACCCCATTACTGGACAATTACCCTGCGAATTGTCACTATTGTTTTTGTTCATATCTTAATACTTTTCAATCTCTAAGTATTTTCAATTCAGTTTTAACTTTTCCGTATAAAGCACTGTAGTATCCTTTTGATGTATTTAATCAAGTTCCCGGTGTCATTTTCCGGCCCCACAACACCTAGTAAAGTCATAAAGAAAAAAATTGAAGTAACCACTGAAAAACTTATAGTCATAAACATAAATACTCCGAATTGAAAAAAGAAAGAAATTTCAGCAAAAAATATGAATATGGAGGCTCCCATAGTTGTGCAAGCCCCAGCGAACACAGATATTCCCATGGACTCTAAACTATCACGCACGCGTGACTTCCGGTCTTTGCTGCTACTTAATGTGTAACCTTCCGCCAAATGAACAATGTAGTCTACTGATATACCAACTAGTAGAGACATATTCATCGATACCAAGGTCTGAAATATGAATAAAATACAAAATTATCTAGTTTTGTTTCATGTAGTCCTATTGACATTTGGAGGATTTTAGACGAGTGCTTTTGTAAATTAAATATTTAATCCGGCAACGAATTTCATAAAATTCATATTACATAAGCACGGAAATTCGATTCATCACCAGAGGTCAACCAGGACACCCAAGCTGAATCTTATCCCGGAGCCAAAATTAACCACATCATCGATATCCTTACAAAGATTAATCCAACATCAATACCATCCAAAGTCCTTCTCCATATTGGCCTCAACAACAAGAATGAACCAGGTGAATCCATCCACAGACAGATGCTGGAATTGTTATCCCTCGCCAAAACCAAATTCCCATCAGCCAACGTATTCGCCACCCAGATACCAGTTTCTTCCATCCTCCAACGCCAGAGACCAAATTTAGCCGCCAACTTACGAAAATTCAACGACCTTCTTTTTCATAAGCCATCTCCGTTTGCAAAGACTATGCCGCGATTCAATGGAATGATCGAGGTAAACCATTTAGATCTCGTCCACTAGACGGCCCCCACTGCCAAATCTGTATATTTAAATTGGGTCTCCCATTTCAACTAAACGCGGGGGGAAATATTCCAAAATTAGGACAAACTGTTGTCAATTTAAGTTCACGAATACTTTCTCCCCTTGAAGAAAGACTTCTGGACAAAGGGTTAACCTTCATACCCACCCATAAACCATTTTCGATTGAACCAATTTTGACGCCGGTAACTGAAGTTTAGAGAACATTTAAATTATATTATTACTTTCGCGAAAAACTTGGCCGCGGTAAACGAATCAAATTTACGGATAGATCTGGCTGGAATCCACCAGATAATGCGATTGACCAAGATATTTTAACTATTTGCGACAATTTATATGAAGAAATTTCTCATTTGCCTTTGGTGAATGAGAAAAACAATCTTACCAATTTTGAACAAAAATCTCTCAATAATCTAAAAAATGACAAAAACATTATCATCAGGAAAAGTGACAAAGGCAGTTGCTGCGTCATTCAAAATCGCGATGACTACATTTTTGAAATTGATAAACAGTTGAACAATCCAAATCACTATCGCCAACTTGATACACCTATTTTTATGGAAACTGCGCGAGAAATAAACAATATTCTACAAAATTTGGTAAAAAAGAAATTTATTTCAGAAAAGCAATATAACTACCTTTCCGCGTCCACTGAGCCTCGCCAACGACACATTTACACGCTTCCGAAAATTCATAAAAATCCCGAAACTGAGTGGTCCGTTGCCAACAAAATTCCTAAAGGTAGACCAATCATTTCTGATTGTTCTAGCGAATCATACCGAGTTTCAGAATACATAGATTACTTTTTACTGCCACTAGCATGCCAACACCCTTCTTATCTGAAAGACACAACCGATTTTGTTGAAAAAATGAAGAAATTTCATTTCTTTGGACGTAACCAGTATGTATACCAACATTGACAACAATGTTGGTCTTGACGCCGTCCGTAAGGCATTTGTTCGATATCCATGTTCTGATCGACCTGATACAGAGATTTAAGATTTACTTAAACTATGTTTAACGCGCAATGACTTCTTTTTTAATGGAAAAATATATTTACAAATATCTGGAACTGCTATGGGCAAACGATTTGCCCCTAGTTGTGCGAATATATTTATGGCCGAGTGGGAGAGGGAGATAGAAAATATCTCACCGTTTAAACCTTTATTTTATGGCCGGTTTCTTGACGATATTTTTATCATTTGGTCCGATACTCTAGAACATTTCTGGAAATATTTCGAAATTTTAAACAACCACCACCCTTCTGTGAAATTGACAGCAAATATCAGCGAAAACAGCATGGATTTTTTGGACACCACGGTGTTCAAAGGCAACAACTTTCTTTCTTCTAAAAAATTAGACGTTAAAGAATTTTTTAAGGAAACTGATACCCACCAACTTTTATACAAAAGCTCGTTCCACCCGAAGCACACATTTTCTGGAATAATTAAATCTCAAATTCTAAGATTTCATAGAATTTGCACCCAGCAGGCTGATTTTGAATCCGCCTGTAAACTAGTTTTTGACAAATTAAGGGAGAGGGGTTATTCCAAAAGGTTTCTTCGAAAAATTAAGAATGACACGCTTTCAGACATTTTGAGAAAAGACGACCCCCCTCCACCTTTTATTGGATTCGGTTCATTTCCCTGTGGAGGTCCTACTTGTCGCACATGCGAACACATACATGTTACCCATTTTTTCAAAAATAACAAGAACGGAAAATTGTTTGCGATGAATAACTTAATTTCTTGCGGAGATCAAAATATCATATACCTAATTTCTTGTAAAAAATGCGATGTACAATATGTTGGCGAGACTCAAAATGCGCTTCGCACGCGATTCAGTGGCCATCGTTATGATATAGTGCATGGCAAGGATAGACCAATTGCGAATCACTTCAACCTTCCCGATCATTCCATTGATGACCTTCTCATCATGCCTATAGAAACAGTTTCTACATCACCTAGCATGAAACTTAAGCTTAGACGTCTACAACGCGAAAGTTATTGGATCGATCAACTGCAGACTGCGAGGCCAAATGGACTCAACATTCAACATGATAACCAGATAATACCCTTTATAACGACATTTGATTCTACAGCTACCAAAGCCTCCATAATAGTCAAACGCCATTACTCGGAACTTCAGAACAAATTTCCCCATGTATACACAAAACGTTTGGTTGTAGCTTACAAAAGAAATCAAAATCTTAGCAATTTCCTCTTTCACGGTAGACTTGAACCATTGAACAATGTCCATTCATCCTAGGAGCATAGATTTGTTAATATAAATGTATCATGTTCTATCAATAAATTAATCTATTTCTGAGTTAGATTTCAGGGAATACTTATTTCAGGACTGGTGCAATGGCTATATACAGTATATTATATAACATGCAGTGTATTTTTGTGTTTGTGTCTTTTCAACTAAAATCATACTAATGACTAACTAATTTTCACATAATCAATAGACTTATCTATTGCTCTGTGACCTAGGCCAGTGCTTTCATTGAGACTCGTCTCAATACACCCTAACACAACTATCAATAAACGCATATTTTCCATGAATTCCTTGCACTTTTTCTATACAGGTCGGCCTTTTTATACCTTTCTACAAAATGTCCTTGCGCGTAAGAAAAAAAATGGTAAAAACAATCATCTGATTATTAAATTGGCACTTTTAATCAAAATTATGTTACCTGGAACAATTTCATGACCTTCGATTTTAGCTGAGTCGTCTGGCAAAATGCCATGTTGTTCTGTTTACATAGTGCTTGACATGACCTAATATGCATAGTTATTAACCTGTGCTTCGGGTTCATATCGTTTTTTATGAACCCGTGTTATGTGCTGGAGAACAGAACTGTTGTGCAATAAAATGTGCAAAGTGCCATCGAATGTCCTAATGGTCAACATTATTTGCCTTGCTCCTACCAATACAATGGAAGTAAGGCATACGTCATTGATGGACATCTATTCCTATTGGCATTGTTCTATACTGTATTGGTAGACGAAGACGACTATGTTATTCAGTAAGGGTGGGTTTTAAATCACAACCTTTCAACCTCCCAACCGGAAATGCGCTAATATTACTTTTGGTCATAGATCTTCATTTTACGAAACGGAACTATTTCATTCAGCGTAATTTTTGGTGAAGTCAATAATATAAAACCAGAGATTTTTTCTAAAAATGAAACGAAACAAAATATTAATTGAATTGGTTGGTAGGTCGGTTGTGATGTCCCTAGAAAGGGACAATTGAAATGAAGGATTGTAAATTCAAAGTAAACTTACACCAAGTTTCCAACCAATAATAGGTAGCGTTCCAATAACACAAACAGTTACTATACAGATAGTTAAGGCAGCTAATAAGCTTGTTATTATATTATGTATTGAAATAACTAAGATAACAGTTGTTAAACATAATCCCAATATTACACCTGTGATAGCATTTCTTTGAATTTCCTGAAATTATTATGCAGATAATAAGCGATAAACGTATTAAATCTAACTACCTTTAATCTATATAAAAAAAAAACAAGTACAAGTGTACTAAAAATTCGAGCCGTCCTTGGCCTTGATCTAATGCCCCAGCCCAAGTTGATTCCAAAAGAACTGGGATAAAATTGTATTTACTTGACATAGGCGTTTTATTATGTATCACTATTATATAGTATTCTAAGCTTTACAGACAATATGCAATATCTGAACCTACCCTCTGTGCGTAGATCCAATTCCAGGTCCCATACGGTGATATCTGAAAACCTTTCTGGAGAGATTTAGGCATTGTAGACAACTGAAAATATTAATAACATATATTTGCACTAAACTTGTTATTATTTGCACAATACATGTATGATCAGGCCCGTAGCTAGCTCATGGTCTCAGTGGTGGGAGTGGGGGTAACATTTTTTAAAGGGGGCTCAGCTCTACTCTAGCTACTCAACATGTCATTCAAGTTATCTGAATCAGGGGCAAACTTCTGAATTCAATGGATTGACATCCGTTACGAAAAGCAAGTCTAAAGTGCGAAGAAGTGAAATTAACGGGGAAAAGGTTTATAGACCATGCGGAAATTCCAAACGTATATTGAACAAAATCAGAATACCCATTCTCTTGCTAGCGACAGCTGCAATGTTTATTGGACCTGTGCGAGGATGTGAAACATTTAATGATGTATAGATTTAGAAATAGTACAATATGTTACAATCTGATTAACATACAGATCCAGATGGTTTCGTTTTTTTTCCTATAGTGAACTGTAACTGCCATCTCTGATCTGACGAAAGTGTTTCGTGTCATTAAAATAATTTTACCATTCAACAAATGCCCTGTGGATTATTCGTGGTGTAGTGTACATTTTGCATTTTTTATGTCCCGAAGGGAGTGACACTCAATAGGGTCTCGATAGGGTCAAATTTTGAATAAATATAGTTCAAAGAAGCACTGCATTTGATCATGGATTGTGAATAAAGAAACCTCCAGAAAAATGTGAAACAAAATATCTTGATCTAAATTTAGATCAGATTGTATATCTGACCCTTTTATCTATTCTATCTATCGATCTAGAACGTTTTACCATACCTGATCCTTCATAAAGCCCTCCCAAGCCTCTATTAGTGGAATTCCTTCTTCAAATCCCATGTAGAAACCATTAATATCCGTCTCGATAGAAATTGCTACATATCTAAACTTATTTCCAACTTTTATTTCTGTAAAACACATATGACAGACTAGAGTGAGGCTCAGAAAGTTCTTTTCATTCTCATGGTTCCGCAGCTAAAACAAGTCATGAAGGGATCGTTTTCGTCAATTTGTGTCTTTTAAAAAATTAATTCCGCGTAATAGTTCAGTATATCCTTTTCATTCGAGCCTTCCATATCACAATAGGGAAGAAGGTTATCAATTCTATGGAGAAGACTGAAGAAGTTGAAGAAAAAACATACCTGGATTAGATACAATGGTTTTTGTGAAAGGACTTTCCATCTGACCTATCAAGGTATCATAGCCTTTTAATACCTCAGTGTTGTTCTGGACATAGTTACCCAGTGTCCAGAGATTGAAGGCAGCCTAAAAAAAATAATATTAAAATATGAATTCAATTCTTTATTTAAATATCTATATTATTTTTACCATATTAGATTCTTACATGGTCTAATACGGGTTAAAATAGCCTGATTTGGAAAATTTTCATGACATAAAATACATCACTGAGATCCGGTTGTATATGTAATGGTTTCCTGCAAAGCCTTTCAAGAAAGATTGCTATTGAAGTCAAGGTATAAGACAAATTTCGGTATAGCTTGACATTGTTACATAACCTGAGAAATAACCTGATATAACTTACATTTAGATATTCATCATAAGATGGGGTTATATTGAATACATTATAATATTCAGGAAATACATGCCCTATAACCTTCTTAGTTTTTTCCAGGTCCCATGGTAAACGT
Source organism: Lottia gigantea (assembly GCF_000327385.1). NCBI lineage: Eukaryota > Metazoa > Mollusca > Gastropoda > Lottiidae > Lottia > Lottia gigantea. The sequence goes on from NW_008710245.1 coordinate 469,156, forward strand.
GCATCAAAAACTGTTGGTGGAACAGCTTGCTACAAAGAGTTAAATCTGGTTGAATCATGATTAGCAACTTGGAAACCGAACAGATAATGAACAATTAGAATATAAGTACGAATATGTAGTGAACGGTCAAAATGTCCGTAAGATCAGGTAAAGGTCGTAATAAAATATCACAGATAGTGACCAGTCAAAATGTCAGGTAATGGACGATGAAAATATCCGCACAGATTAATCTTGGATGCGTTTATTTAAATAAGAAATGGTCGAAGTCATAAACAACAAATTAGCACATTAATAATTGACAGACCATTGCCATGATGTGCAAATCAAATTAAAGGTCATGACGATGAGAAGAAAAAATATTGAAGAATTACCCTAATGATCAAAATAGCATAATACATTATTATTGAAAATCATGGCAATACACGCTCAAAGTATTTGCAGAATCGTGGATGTTTTAAAATATCGTATGGTTGTGTACAGTCAAACTAACTGATTTACGGACAGATCATTATCATCTGCTGTAAACTAGGGGATTGTCATTGCGATGAGCGGTAAAATAACGAAAAATATCGAAACAATACTACACCTGTAAATATTTGTCAATATCTCGAGCAAAACATTTTATCTTCGGCAAACCAGTTTTATGATCTATCTGTATTCTATATTTTTTAATTTCTTCTGTTGTCATTGAAAACAACTTATTACATAATTTCTGAAATAGTGTATCTGGATGAAGTTGAAAATTAATTTTAATAACCAAACAGATAAAAAGATGAAATATTCAAGTAAATCATTGTAAAAATTTTCAGCTCTGCTAACAGATGTTTACATTGATGAAATAGTTTTCTTGCTTGCCTTTATTTTCCTGTCTTCAAATTATCCTTTGGAGCCTGGTCGAAGACAGGGTCACTTAAAGGATTGAATAGATTTTTTTCTAAAAGTTTTATATGTATCGGACACACTCATAGCATCAATTTACACCATATAACATTTCAGTCAGACGTCTGTGGTTTCTGCAATTCCACTTAATATCATACAAGGATCTTCGCGATTCGTAACGTCATCAAAACACTCAATTTTAGTTGAATTGCAGGAACCACAGACGTCAGATTGAAAATTGGAATGGTGCAAATTAATGTTATCATTGTCTCCGATACATATAAAAACTTTATAAAACCTTTTTACAATCCCTATAAGTTTTAAATACCTGAAAAGATATCTGTGCTTCTTGAGAATTTGGGTTAAAATCATCATCATATCTCTGAATCCCTCTACACTTGTAATCACCGAAATAACAATTACTTAAATCTTGCTCTTTAATTCCCCAGACTAGGAATATATCACACGGAGTGATTGGGGAATCGGAAAAATCTACTGAATTATGTTCCAGTGTTGATGTGAAAACTTCATCAGATCTCAACAAATTAATCTGAAAAAAGACAAAAATCCAATATTGTTGATTGGCGATTTAGAAATATATTTTGTGTGCTGGTTTACTAAAAGAAATATCATAATATAATAGTTACTAAACAATACAAATCGGGAACACTGATTGCACCATTCCGTGGTCCGTGGTTCCTGCAACTCCACTAAAACTAGGTGTTTGATAACGTCACTAATCGCGAAGGGCCTTGAAAAAGCATAATTATTTTGCGATTAGTGACGTGTTATGAAACAAGGCTCTTCGCGATTCTTGACGTCATCAAACACTCACTTTTAGTGGAATTGCAGGAATCACATTGAATCTGATTAAAAATTGGAATGGTGCAAATTGATGCTATCAGTGTTCCCGATACACATAAAAAATTTAGAAGACCTCTTTACAACCCCCCTTTATGTCACTCAGCTGTTGTCGTGTCACTTTCAATAATCAAGTTGGTGGAGGCTAATACTGCAAAAATCTGCCTGGTAAAATCCTCAGAATCTAGAATGAGGAGAATTCGGACTTATCTAAGAGACGACCGAATTTGTGATTGAATTCCGTTCTACTTACGTAGCCACTTTTGGATTGCAGTCTTGAACAAAACACAGACATGACTAAAGCGACACTTCCAAAAAAGGCTAATAGGATCCACTTTATTTTCTTATGGGTAATGAAATAAAAAATCTGATTTTTGAACAAGTTCACTGTAATTTGATGTCTTGATTGTAAACAGTTGGTTGAATTACTTGTATTTCTCCTGATCTTTGGTAAAATGGAACACAACCTATGCCACCATTTTCGTATTTTCACATGATAGAACATAACAACCGTAGGAAAAAATACAATGACCGATATATAATCAATTATGATTAACACAGCAGAAAATACTCCAAATGATTTCATTATCAAAAGATGCGAAGATGCAGTAGACGCAAAAGCCACCATGGTAGTCAATGACGTAACCAGCATGCTCACTGCCGACTTTCGGTATGTAGTGGACAGTCTATGTGCTAAAGACGGAAAAGTAGTGGTACTTGATGATTTCCAGGTATCAAAGAAAACAAACAAGTCATCAGCACCGATGCCGAGTATAATAAATAAGGACAGCACATGAAAAAATCCGAAGTAACGAAAACCCAAAATATATCTATAAAATAAATTGGTGGCTAAAAAACTTGATAAGATACTGATCACAGCCCAAATTGTTACCCATAATGTACCCGTATGGAACCACATATAACAGAAAATGAAAGCAACACTTCCAAAAGTAAATTTTATGTCGATAAAGACTTGATCTTGAACCACTTTGGTGAACAACAGCCTGTTGAAATATGATATTTCCAAGTGTTCATTCGAATTTATAAAATTATCCAGAAAAGGTTTTATTTTATCCCTTAAGAATAATGTCAAGTTATGCAAGCTTTCATGAAAATACATATCATATTTCGCTACTAATGTTGAATGATCAAATGGCAAAAGCATTCTGACCATTCCTGCAAAAGCGTGTGACTGGGTTATATTAGTGTCTTTAGGTAATGCATACTTCACGTGGAAATTTGTTATGTTGTTTTGCAGAGCGGTGTAAAGAACTTGTGGTATTTTCGTAAAATTAGGATCGTTGAAAATAGGATCTATACTCGATAAAGATCCGTCAAAAAGCCTTTGAATTGAGTTTGGTGGAATGCATTTTTTGGACGAGGGCTGAATATGACAGTAATCATCATAATGTTTTAGTGACGTAATTTGCGATTCGAATTTTTTCATATCGTCCATCATGGATTTCGTCAAAACATTTCCCGATTTGGCACTGATCACGATTTCCATAAAATCTTGACCAGTAGCAACGACTGGAAATTTTATACCAACTAATTTGTGGGAATAAGAATCCCTTCGCCTCCAAGCTAAATCTCTCTTGATCCATGGCTGATTCTCCATATTCACGGGCAATTCTTCAAAATTGGTTGGGAATACGTCATACCCTAGATGCAAAAGGGTGACAGTTGTGGCGACTATGAATATATGTCCTGCTATTCCAAGTCCTGAAATATATATAGATTCATTTTATAGAAAGCAAAAAATTTGTTTTAATATTATACTGAAGAAAAATTAAAATGATGTACATAGCGAGTGATATTAGAGGCGAGTCGAGTGGGGGTACAAGAGCATTGTTGAACATTAATTTGAAGAATAGTTTGTCTATCAACTTTATTTATAGAAAATTTCAATATAAGAGTTTTTTAATTTCGTGATATTTGCTCTAAAATATGTGTGCTTTTTAGGCAGTGAATCCATTGTGTATACCCCAGTTCTAAACAGTTTAAACAATTTCTTAAATTGATAGTCATGGATCGAGCTGGGGTAGCATATCCCACTTCCTACAGCCACTATTGTTCTATACGATTATCTAGGCGCTTTGAACGATTGGCAACATACATGTAGTATGCTTTGATGTATATACTTCTACGAAGAATGTTTTATATAATCCCTATAGTAATGAAAATCACAAGCATAGCTTCTGCATAGGTCAATGACCCCTATATACTCGGCTTTGATCGATTGGCCTACTGTATCTTGACCTACATACTTTTTTGAAACTATAATCAATATTATAAGCTGGGTCAAATTAGTAGGTCAGTATTAATGATTTAGGTCATAAAAACTCCCGTTTCGCTCTACTTAAATCAATTGAAAGCGTCTTATAATATGGATATGTTTATTCAGGCCTAATATATCCTAGAAAAGTAAAGTATTGAAGTAGAATTTGTATAAATTTGTTCGATTGCAATCGATTGTAGTCGAGGCCTTAAAACCTATAGGCTAATATTTGTTTTAAACAATATTTCTTCCTTTCATATCATAAATGGTATATTTACATATTATGCTGACGACCGATTCTGAAACTAGCAGAGCTTATATAAATCCGTCTCGGTTGTATTCATGATAAAACATTGAGCGTATGTACATGAAATAATATAATAATAATATAATATAAACAACGAAAGAGATATTGTCTATCCACTGGTATGATTTATTGATAAGAATTTCAATTATATCCATGTTCCTTCGGCAACGGTAAAAACACTGTCCATGTTTAGATATGGACACCATTTACCGCCGTTAAAGGAACGTGAATCATATCATATATTTAAAATGGGGTTTGGGGCATGCAACACACACTGTTAAGCCTCAAAACGTTTAGACATGGTGATGAAATTATGGACTGTTTTAAATAAGTTGGAATTGTTTTTGCTGAAAGATCGTTATTTCCAAATAAAAGAGATGTAGCCCCTTATAGTTTTTTGTTCTGGAAGAAGAAGGTGCATAGATAGTTTCATTTCATATCAGAGTATAATTTCAACATTTAAGAAGATATACACAACCGAATGGAACTCAAAATGGTAAAGCAAATATCTAGACGACTATATATATCTTTAAAGGGACAGATACGCGCCAATGTTTTTGACCAATCGTACTTTAGTCTCAGAAACTGGATTTTTTTTAGTTAAGCCAATCAGTAATAGTGTTCACAGCTCACCGTCGAAATTTGAGCCTTCAAAACCATGTGTGTTCAGAATTATCCGCGTTTGAATGTTAAAATGACAATTTGTCACAGATACTCTGTGATATATAGAAAAGTCATAATATATAGAAAAAGTGTGTAAAATTCCTAGTTTAAAGTGTTTTCAAAGGAATTTTGCGATTTGCGTACATTTCTAGTACTGGACTACTGGAGACTATTTACATATACTCAAGATCAAAAACAACCCCCCAAAATAGCCCACCTGTCCCTTGAAGAGTAGAGCTTGTATACATGTACCTATACCAAGGCTCTCGTAATTAGTGCACTTGTGCACGGAGTAATTTCATTCTAAAGCAACTTACCAAAAGCAACGGATGGCCATTCAGCAACAAATCTACAGAACCAGATTGGTTTTTTGAAGTTTTTCCGTGATGTATCTTCTTCTGGTGTAAGTAACAGTTCGTCATCACTACCATTATTTGGATTCCCGAAATCACCATCAGCGATATTAATCATTTGCACGTCAGAATCCTGTTCAATTCCTTCATTATCGTATATATTGGTTATATCGTCCTCGTTGTTATCAGATGATTCGATTGAACCAGGCATTGTTGGTGTGCTTGGCGTTAGTAAATACTTTGTTGTCCTTCAAATGCCAAATTATATCCATTCAAATCGTTACCGTTTACACCACCAGACGACGTATTCCGAGATGTTCCTGTGAAATTTTGCGCTGCTTTTCACACTTCTTAATGGAAATGTGGTAATAATTGATTTTTTCAATACGTCCCATTAAGTCTAATATGCGATATGTTGGCCTAGTCCTATATTATATGCACTATATAACTATCTATTGATTTGAGTGACTGAACTTGTTTACTAGCCAGACTTAAAAACTTGTAGATTCGAGCAAAGGCTATACCTGTAGGCTGTAAACTCAATAGAGCCATATATCTGGTCACTCTACTTCGCAAACAGGACCGAATATTGATGTGCAGTGAAGCCTGAACATAATTTACCCCTCGGTTTACTTCGGTTAATGTTTTCTGACCTTTGTAACGGAGACACCGATAGCTTCTATTTGCATCAATAAATATCTGGAGTAGATGTAAGTCTATTTGGAGTAAGTATGGATAAGTATTTTTGGATTAGGTATTAGTAAGTATGTTTGGTGTAGATGTAAGTCTATTTGGAGTAAGTATGGATAAGTATTTTTGGATTAGGTATTAGTAAGTATGTTTGGACTAGATGTAAGTCTATTTGGAGTAAGTATGGATAAGTATTTTTGGAGTAGGTATTAGTAAGTATGTTTGGAGTAGATGTAAGTCTATTTGGAGTAAGTATGGATAAGTATTTTTGGATTAGATATTAGTAAGTATGTTTGGAGTAGATGTAAGTCTATTTGGAGTAAGTATGGATAAGTATTTTTGGAGTAGATATTAGTAAGTATGTTTGGAGTAGATGTAAGTCTATTTGGAGTAAGTATGGATAAGTATTTTTGGAGTAGATATTAGTATGTTTGGAGTAGATGTAAGTCTATTTGGAGTAAGTATGGATAAGTATGTTTGGAGTAGGTATTAGTATGTTTGGACTAGATGTAGGTATTAGTAAGTATGTTTGGAGTAGATGTAAGTCTATTTGGAGTAAGTATGGATAAGTATTTTTGGATTAGATATTAGTAAGTATGTTTGGAGTAGATGTAAGTCTATTTGGAGTAAGTATGGATAAGTATTTTTGGAGTAGGTATTAGTAAGTATGTTTGGACTAGATGTAAGTCTATTTGGAGTAAGTATGGATAAGTATTTTTGGATTAGATATTAGTAAGTATGTTTGGACTAGATGTAAGTCTATTTGGAGTAAGTATGGATAAGTATGTTTGGAGTAGGTATTAGTAAGTATGTTTGGACAAGATGTAAGTCTATTTGGAGTAAGTATGGATAAGTATTTTTGGAGTAGATATTAGTATGTTTGGAGTAGATGTAAATCTATTTGGAGTAAGTATGGATAAGTATTTTGGAGTAGGTATTAGTAAGTATGTTTGGACTAGATGTAAGTTTATTTGGAGTAAATATGGATAAGTATTTTTGGAGTAGGTATTAGTATGTTTGGAGTAGATGTAAATCTATTTGGAGTAAGTATGGATAAGTATTTTGGAGTAGGTATTAGTAAGTATGTTTGGACTAGATGTAAGTTTATTTGGAGTAAATATGGATAAGTATTTTTGGAGTAGGTATTAGTAAGTATGTTTTGACTAGATGTGAGTATATTTGGAATAAGTATGGATAAGTCAGTTTGAACTGGGTATGAGTAAATTAGGTTTGGACTAGGTCTCAGTCTGTTTTGATTGGGTTTGAGAAATTCTGTTTGGACTAGGTATGAGTAAGTCTATTAAGACTTGGTATGCGTATCGTGAGTATGTATGTTTGTTTAGAATGTGTATGAGTTAGTCTGTTTAGACAAGCCTTAACATGATTAATTATGTTTGAGCCAGATATGAGTCCGTTTTGATATCAATTCTCAAGGAAGTCAGAATCGTGTATTGGGGAATGGCATCACAAGCTCGAGAAGCTGGGACCTTACCACCAGAACATTTTCAATTCATTAATATGATGCAAGCTGAATAGTGCTATGACTAGACAGTGATCCTACAGTTGAGTGGAAATGTAAGACTAAGACTTAAAAAAACAGAAATATACCCGACTCAACGGTGCTTTCAAAATGACAAGCTGTTGAAAGAAAGAATAACTGAAATTGAACACGCAGATGTTGTTTTTTCGCTTTTTTTTGGTATATAAACGGAAATTTATCACGCATATCAAATGTGAAAGAAATGTTTCAACTCTTAGCGAAAATTCGGTCGCCTCGTATCACTTAATCGTCACTCTGCCGATGGCCGCTGTATTAATAAGGTTATCATCTTCACTAATTAATATTACTACCTTGATTGATTGACTTAACTGCAAATAAAACAGACCGCCTCCCGTAACTGGGGTACAAATAAGGGGCAGGCCGCAAGCCTCTCACGGTCGGTTCCAAAACAAATTGGGATTGATTTGGTGCATTCTAGCACATATTTTGGAGCAAAAAGCGTATACAAAATCATATATTTAAATTCGTCGAAAAGTGGGGATACAAATGGGTTGTAAATATTTTTATAGTTTTTAAAGAAATTGGGCACAGTGAGGTACACCTACAGGTTGAATTAATCTGAACATCAAAATTTTCCCAAAGAAATCCATTTATTTACAAGGTAAAAATATCAATACAGACATATCAAAATATATAGTTTGATAAGAGTGAAAGGTAATGCCAGGCTAAATTCCAAGTTAATAGCGAGTTGAGTTCTTCCCAATGACAATAGCATGTCAGAATCCTGGAATTCCAAAGGAATTATAATGGAATTCCCTTATCCTGCAACTGCATGTTAATTTGACTTAAGTCATGATGACTCAATTCTGTTCTTTAAGATTGGAATTCTGGCAGTGTTTTCAAATATTTGAATGCTGAAATCAAGTCCTCACTTGCATGAAAATATAGTGATCTAAGCCTTTAAAGCGAACAGTTTTATGATTGACACAGTAATGTTTTTACTTGATGAAGCATATATTAGAACCTTAAAACTAATAATGCAAGTACAGTACAAGGTTTCAAAAGAATACTTGTACACAATATGTTAACCATTACACCATTCTGAAAAACTCATGTGGTTTCTGTATTCCAAATATATTGAGATACTGGAGATCCATTACACAATTGAAACCCTTAAGAATTACCCCAGAAATTCTCATAATTAAGTTCTAATCAATAGAGTATGTATATCAGATCATTTTCTTAGCAAGAATTAATTTTAAAGGTCACACAGAATTGGTCTAATTGCAAGTAAAAAATTAAAATTGACAAAACAAGCCCATAAATAGGTTAAATACACATCTTGAAAAAAAAATCATACATTTTTACAAAAAGTAAATTTGATATACAAGTAAACTAATAATGCACACAACTCATGAGAATCATAATAAAAGAGGCAAGGGATAAAAATAATGATTTGCAGTTTAAAAGCAATTATATATATGCCCATTAATAATAGCAATTATATTGCTTAGACTTTCATATCAAAATCAGACCAAATTAATTGGAACCATAAATGACATAGCTCCATATCAAATAGATGTAAAATCAAAAAAATCAAATTACATGTATTACATTATTATTTTGTGTAAATAAAGAGCTGCCAATATAGCCTAAATTATGGTATTAGTAGCTGCCACTTTAAACAAAAATTTGAAACCTTAGTAAGGTTTTCTTGCTTTCGTATGTGTATCAGGGTCAATTATAGATTCTATAAGCACTATTCCCTTTATCTGTCCAAAGCCTGTAATTGTAGATCAGCTGAATCAGATTATGAAGTTGCAATCTCAAAACCATTGTCATAATTGCACCAGTTCAAATAAACGCTATAACTGTCTCTAATACACATACAAAGACTAGAAATTCTCTACTTTATACATTTAAAAAAATTTTTAAAGCTTACCCTTTAAGATTTTTAATGCCCCTTATCCAAAATTGTTTGCAACTGTTTGCTTATACAATAGATAACAAATCATATAAGTGGAGGACTATATCTTTAAAAACAGATACCCAATAGAATGCCACTTCAGACAAAGCCAAATTTTTCTGTTATAATCACTCTAAATACTTGCATAAATAATCATTTTCATTTATCCAATTACTAAGTGCCTCTAAAAATACCATGTTATGAAAGATTGGCCTACTGAATTTCAACTTTCATGACAATTTTACAATGAAAGAATACTGTTCATTTAAAAATACTGTATATTCAATTTCTAGCCTAATTCTATATCTGATCACATGTACATTTAGCTTTAATTTTAAAAAATATAAGCACGCTTTTGAAGTATGTTATGAAAATACAAGATTTTTTGACAATTTCAAAGACATTAAGCAAAATTTCATTATTTTTTTACTTCTGAAGAGTGCACAAGTTTGGCCTGCTATAAAAATATAGAGTTAGGCAAGCAAAACCTTAAACCTGTTTGAAAATATAATATACACTAAAACTATCCAGCACTTCAAACTACAAATGGATATTTCACAATGAACATGAAAAATTGTGATAACCAATTCTCAGTAAAACTTTAATGCAATAATAGTGGGCTATAGTCGAGCAAAAATATTTGCGAACATATAGGTCTGATTTAAAACATTACCAGAAACACTTACTGTTTGACCACTTAAATACCTTAATCTTAGTGGACTGAGTGATTTTCGAATCGGAACTGAATGTGCACAAATATTTTTGCTTGACTATAATTGATGTATCTGAAATATGATTCTTCAAAATAAATCAATCTTTAGTTATCAAAATAACTAACCAATCAGACCATTTGATCATAAAGCTGGTAGAGTTTATCAATATAACTAACCAATCAGATCATCTGATCATAAAGCTGGTAGGGTTTTCTCAATATAACTTACCAATCAGATCATTTGATCATAAATCTGGTAGAGTTTATCGATATAACTAACCAATCAGATCATCTGATCATAAAGCTGGTAGAGTTTATCAATATAACTAACCAATCAGATCATCTGATCATAAAGATGGTAGAGTTTATCAATATAACTAACCAATCAGATCATCTGATCATAAAGCTGGTAGAGTTTATCAATATAACTAACCAATCAGATCATCTGATCATAAAGATGGTAGAGTTTATCAATATAACTAACCAATCAAATCATCTGATCATAAAGCTGGTAGAGTTTATCAATATAACTAACCAATCAGATCATCTGATCATAAATCTGGTAGAGTTTATCAATATAAAAAACCAATCAGATCATCTGATCATAAAGCTGGTAGAGTTTACAGTTATGTTTGGTAGCAAGCTCCTATAAGGTATGAAGGATAACTTTATTAGTACTTGTATGAAGAATGCAAGACAGGGGCGCTCAGATATTTCACAGCTACCTACAATGACAATCTAATTAAAATTTGATTACAGTTTTTTTACTTTCTGTCAGTTTCCATTGCAATTTGAAAAGATTTAAACTAAGGTTGCTTACTTTTGACCGATCATAATGCATCATGCAGAATCTGTGAATCTAAGAATTGTGGAACAGCGAATCACAAAGTAGAGCGATGTTATTTATGAGATTATGAGATTACAATACTCGCTTGTAAAAGTAATTCTGATTGGTGGTTGTGCTATAAATAGTTTGAAACATCACAAGTACGTGACCTTGGTTTAAAGCTTGTTAAATTACAATGGAGACCGACAAAAACATAATAATGAGACGAAGTTCTAATTAGATTGCCTACAAGGGTAGCCTATTCTCCATCGCAAAACTGCCAATGTCATGGAATATATGGAATCAAATGAAACAATGGAAAAGGAAAGATGAAAAATTACCCTCAATTCATGTAAATACCAAGTTCATTTTAAAATATAAAAAAAGTTCATGATCAAATTATTTTTATCATTTCGGTAAGGCAATCAATTGTTAATTGAACCTAATTTATAAAATTTATAAGAATAATTTCATTGTCATGATTTTTGTGATTGGTGAACTGTGTCAAATTAAGTTACTTGGACAAACATCATCAGTATTAACTACATGTATATCTACAAATTTCTAATCTTCCAAAATCATTTGTCATGTCAGTCCCTTGGTTTTTTTAAAACATGTTAATAAAACTGTATACTAAATTGTGTTAAATGAACAAATTATATAATATAATCAATCTCCAGGTTCATTTAATATTTACTAGTCTGTTATTGTAGATTACCTCGCCTAAATGCTTGAAAAAGAGTCAATGTTAGATAAATGTGTATGTGAAAAGAATGTAGAAATGGTATTAATATAATACAGTTAGTCAGCAGTTACTGGTATCATTGGTTTATATTTCTATCATAGAATGTCTATCTTTACCAACACCAACCCATCGTACTGAAATAATTCAGGAAAAATTCAAATTAAAGCAATTTTAACACAACTGCACTGATGGTGAATCCTTTAGAAAAGTTGACAACGATGATGAATTGTTATATATTGTACAGGTTGCTACTTTGCTGCACGCAATTTGGGCTTATTCTAATGAAAACAGGCATTTCAATGCAGTATGAAATAATTGGAATTTTTCTTAAATAATTTTTTAAACTGTCGAGGGATGTAGAATGTGCACAGCTCAGCTAATTTTTCTGTCTGAACGATCACATGCTTCTCCTTCTGCTTCTGACTTCCATCACTGACAAGGCAAAACTTATGACAAGGGATTGCCCTAGACCCACAGTTTAGTAATATCCAAAAGTCAAATAGTCGACTACAGGAAAATATGAATTCATAGCACTGCCAAACTTATAGTTTTCTTCTTAAAATCTAATATAAATGGAAGTAACACTATACCTTGAACGCCAACCAGACTTTCAATAGTTTTAATGTATCTCTGGGCATTAGGAGGTAGATCATTAAACTTTCTGATATTTTCTGTACTGGTTTCCCACCCTGGTAACGTTAAATATTCTACTTTCACTTTCTGTAATACTTCATCACAGGCTACAATTCATAGTGGAATAAATCAAATTAAATATGTCAATCTTAATTCAATAATATGTCATTCAATATTAATTCAATAATATGTCATTCAATATTAATTCAATAATATTTCAATCCTAATTCAATAATATTTCAAGTCTTATTCAATAAAATTTCAATACAGATTCAATAATAATGCTATAATATTCAATGTTTCAATTCTAATTAAAAAATATTTCAATCTTAATTCAATTATCCATTAAATACTTACCAGGAAAAGTTTCTATTTTTTTCCCATCTATATGATATGATACACCAATCTTTATTTCTTTAAAATCATCTAAAATGTCTAGTTTTGTTATTGCCAACCTAAAAGAAACCCAAGTTTCAATTTACTGCTATCTTTAAAGACCATAGGCTTTAGTTATTTTATTTGACATCAGGTGGACAAACTCTCATTTAACCCTAGTACATGTATTTTTAATTGTGTGCATTGCATTTCTGTCAAGCAGAACCTTGATAATTATTGAAATTCATTCAAATGCTATTTCCGACTACTCTTGAAACTGCCTTGTTTAAAGCAAACAAGTTTGTTCATTATAACGATATAATTCAGAGTTATAAACGCAAATACCTACGCTGTGAAACCATTGATCATATTAGCATATTTTAACATCATCATATCTAACCAGCCACATCTTCTAGGTCTACCTGTCGTTACACCAAATTCTGCTCCTTTGGTTAATAATACATTACCAATTTCCTACAAACATAGAAATAAAATACATGCTTAATCTTCAAGGGAAGTAATATCTGTATCTTATTAACATAATGCTGGTTTATTCAGAAGCAGTTTCATTGACACTTTTCTGCATTCATGGATTGTTTCACATGGACTTCAAACAAATCCATAACATTTCTTGTGTCCAAGAATATTTAGAGCCATGCTTTCTACAATGGAAATTTCATACCCTAAAACATGGGATATATTCTGAATTTATCAATCACTCATAATCTAAGTGGCAGTGGATTTGCTCAGTTGGAAGCCAGTTAGGTTGTCGTCTGCCTGTGTTAGAATTCTCTCTCAAGGTAAGAAAAAAATCTGATGACAAGGCCAATACTTCCAAGCGTGTGTCTGATGGAGGCAAGTGTTTAAATATGGATGATTAAGACTCACATTAGACTGTTCAGTAGGGAAACCACCGGTACCAACTCGTGTTAGATAAGCTTTAACTACACCATAAATATCACCTATACTCCTTGGTGGTATACCTAATCCAGTACATACACCACCAGCTGTACAGTTAGAGGAAGTCACATATGGATATAAGCCTGTAATATAGTAATATACATAGGTTTGTTGTAACATTTCAGATAGAGATGGATGATATACTGGTATCATAATAATATTTATATCGTTTTTATTAACGCCTCATTTAAAACTAACAAAATATCGTGAATATCTGTAATTATCATGATATGATATATCATCATATTTTTGTCCAGAAAAGATCATGTAAACAATTTAAAAAGTAACTAATCATTTGAAACAGATGGGTTTTTTCATGCTATTTAAAACAGGTTTGTTTTTGATAGACATTAATTTTAACTTGTCATCTACCAACCAACCATTGTTAGCCTTTATGTTTTTTTTTTATTAACTATTTATTTCTGGATAGAACAAAACAACATTTTGTTTCAAAAACCGATAAAATCCATACTGAAGAATGAATAATAAATGCTAACCAAAATCAATATCTAATATGGCTGACTGAGCACCTTCTATCAATATATTTTTACCATTTCGTATAGCTGTATACAGATAACTAATAGTATCTGTTACTAATGGCTGGATTTCATTACGATAGGCCTGTAACAAACAATAACTTTCATTCAAATTTCAGTTGCAACAAGATATAATTCTATTCATATTGTATCAGATAAATGATAAATACAAGAATCAAAGTGGAAATATCAAGAATCCAAATATTAGATTGTGCACTTATATACTTCAAAGTTTCTCTACATTTCAAGGCAAAGTATGAACACATTATACGCAGGTACTAAAATTTTCTATGGATTTAAGAACATTCCAATTTAAGAACATTCATATTCAAGAACATTTAAATTAAAGGAACATCTCCTGATGAGGCAGAAAATCTGACTTTGTGTTTAAAATTGTGATATCAGAATTGATGGCAGTGTAAATTTTCTGATTGTTCATCAGTGATAATATTTCATGAAAATACTTGATGCTAAAACTGTTGTCACTTTTATCATGTTGTAGACATACCATATATTGATATTTTTTATTGTGAAAAGAGTTAAAGATAGTCAAAATCAAGTTCTATCTGCTAATGCAATTATCTATCTGTGGTCAGTGTATTACTACAAGTTCCAGTGAAATGTGTCACACACTTACTTCATATCTCTTTAACTCAGACTCCACGTCTACACTTAAATCTGGGAAAATTCTCTTATGGTAATCAACCAAATTTTGGAATCTGTAATAACATATAGGAAAAGGTTGTTCTGACATCCCTTTATGGGGTGTTAGGAATCTAATAAAACACACTTTACCTGTGTTGTCATGGTAACAAGATGCAAAATATAGTTTAGATTGGACAACAAAAATCTCAATATACTTACTTCGCTTTGAAAATTTCAAAATCTCCAACTAAGTCACACATCCGTAATCCATTTCTTGTTACCTACAACATCAATAGAATGTCAATGCTTTTGATTTTGTATTAATCTTCAAAACTGTTATATTCTTTTCTAGCTTTTTCATATTACAAAATCCAGATCCTAAATAATTAAATGGAATTTGAACAAACACGAGTCAAGACAAAAATATTTACCTTAGAGGAATAAGTCGGGCCAATGCCTTTTTTAGTTGTACCAATCCTATGTTTTAAAAAATATGAACAAATAATCTTATGGACTAATAAATGTAAATGGAATGGAACAACAATAGTAACTCAATTCTGATAGCTCATGATTATGATATCTTCATTGTACTTAAGGTCAAATTGATAATGGAATAGATTTCTGTGATCCGAGGTTTGACTCTAAAGAATCAAAATAGCTTGTGAATTGCAATGTAAGACCAAGGCCCAAAGCAACAGTGAAGAAATAATGTTTAGGCTCTACTGAACACGGTCTCCATTGTTAATTGTAACTACAAAAAATACAATTATATATTATCTCATTGTTTTATGTTTATAATGGACAATACTTCATACAATTATGGTAGCAATAAAGCCAAACTTGCTCTGGGTTGCTTTTTTCGATGCTCTTGATTGAGTTACTTGACATTTGAACACTGATTTTGGTTGTAGATTTTAGACAATTGTACTTTAAAGGTATACTACCTTTAAGAATGACCAAAAAATTGAAATTTTTAATTTGGTTAAATTAAAATGCGTCTTTGTTCATCATAGTGTCATAACTATACAAAAGAATCGCACTATAACACAATAAATCCATAAAACTAAGTAATAATTCATTCAACTAAGTAATTTTGAAACATGTTTAGAAGTGAGTCTTATATAGAGATTCTATTCTTTAGTCATGGTACCTGGTAAGTACAACTGATGAATGCATTATGTTGATCAAGTTTGAGGCTTTAAATTTTATGTCCATTCTAAGAGGTAGTATCCTTTTAAGCTCATTAAAGATATCTAACTATATATCAGGTTAAATAGTCCAGTCTAGTGAAGAAAGACATTGTTTAGTAACTAATAAACAGCTTGTTGCTTTATCAGAATTACAAACAAATCAATAAAACTAAATCAAATGTAATCTTTTTATCTTTTTGATTAACACAATACATTTTACAATAGAAAACTTGATTGATTTTATGCATTGTTATTGTTACATGAGCATTGTTGGTTTATTTTTAGCATTTTCAGGGATTTTTATAGCATTTTTTAAAGCCTGTTCTTATGACATTACTCAAAGTCAAGGGTATATTAAAGGGGCATTATGATTTTTTGAAAGTAAAAAGTCACATATTTAGTTGATATGTAGTGACATCTTGGCATACAGTCAATTTCTATCAAAGGGCAAGCCAAGACAAAATCTGCCTTTATTAAACATTTTGTTCAACTTGAAAATGTACAATAACTATCTATTCATCAATTTTTGGACTTTTGGTGAATCACATTTTTTGAACAGATTGTTTACAAAGTTAGCTCATGCCAAGCTTATTTGGTAGCAATTCACATACAATTTACCACTCAGCCCCTTTGATAGCTTGATTAGTTTGATACCTGATCTGATAAATATTGTAATTTTTATGTGTATCACGGACACTGATAGAATCAATATAAACCATTCCAATATTCAGTCAGACATCTGTGGTTCTTTCAATTCTGTTTTATAACATCACTATCATAAAAGCCCTTGGATATCATAATCAGCATTAAGTGATGCCATAAATTGAATCACTATTGAAATGGTGCATATCAATACTGTCAGTGATATTGATACACAAAAAAAGTTTAGAAAACCTCTTACAATCCCTTTAATAATAGTATCAATGCCAATTGAACTACTGTTTGCATTACAAAACCACTAGCTGGAAACTTGCCAAGTGTTACTCTTCTTACTTACATAATAGACACATATTTACTAAAATACCACTAATTAATACATTAGTAATCTATTAGTATCAGTATTGGTACTTATTATTGTCCTACTTATAAACATACTAACATCATAATCAGGTATAACAAGGAAATATCAGCCTTATCTTAATGGGTTTGAGCCAAATTTTACCCATGATAGTAATGACAAAAAACAAGCAAATACTTTATTATTTTTTCAGTTTTAGTGAATTGCAAGAACCAATATTAGCAATTAAAACATTTTTAACATAAGAACTCACAAATTTTTGCCTCTTCCTGATTCCTGTAACCCATCCACTTGTTGATGCATATCAAAAACTAGAAATAATATAAAGGTAAATAACAGAATTGTGCTGAATCGGAAATTTGTTGAACATGGTTTCTCAACTAAAAAAGGAATTGAAATATGGGAAATAAAAAAGAATTTTTAATAAGCTGATGGAAATCAGAAATGCATCACAGTATGCAATGAGGGGATTTGCCACAACATCTTTACATCAAGATTATGCACATACAAAGTAACTTAGAGAAAATCTTTTTTTGTCTGCCCTAAAAAACATGGAATGGTATGCTTTTGTTGAAAGTTTATTTTAGAATTCAACTAACCAAATCTTTCATGTCAGCTATTTGTTTCATTCCGTCCTAAATTAAAAATTTATTTTTAATTACTTGAATTTTTCTGCATAATTAATGAAATGATTAAAATAGCTGTCACTAGAGGACAGTGCCATCTTACCTAAATGTGCTCTGTTTGATATGAGAAGTCGATTTTTCCAATCAGGCAATCCATGCTTTTCATTCTTTTTAACCTCTTCATAAAGATTTGGTACATGTACAACAACCCCATTGCCTTAAAAACAAGTAATATTTTTTATGCATATATACGGTAATTTAGCCATCAAACATTCCAAAGTTGCATAATAATTGAATGAAGATGAGTAATTCTGATTGTTATTTTAGAGAGAATATCAATTGCTTCTTTTAAGTAGATTTTTGATAAAGTTGTTAAAATGCTAAATAAACAAAACAATAGCCATCTACACTAATGATCATAAGTACAGTGGCCTGGTTGTTAATTACTAAATTCATTTAACGCCAAAATCAAGGGCAAATTGACTCCATGACCCACAATACAATGCATTGTATTAAAGGAACATTATGATTTCATTATGATGACTATTCCTTAGTCCTTGATTTGTCTCAACTCTCATGGATTAATGTACTTACCAATGACAGCAGTACAGTCTGGATTTACTATACCACTTGGCAACAAATGAAAAGCATATTCTTTCTCTCCAATGTGAACACTATGGCCTGCATTATTACCTCCCTACAAATTAGAATTACCAACATGGCATCACTATCACTGACACAATCTATTTTTACAACATACATGCAGTAATATTCTTTTTCCCTATCAAAAATCTTATTTAAAAACCAGTACTGGGTTTAAAAATAGGGGCCAGTCAAAAGAAGTGACAATCTTGTTGAAGCAAAGTGAATAAGTCGACATGTCCCTTTAAATGCGAAAAAATAGTAAAAACGTTTTATTTTTTAATTACCTGGCACCTGCACACTACATCCGCTTTCGCAGCTAACAAGTCCACAACTTTACCTTTACCTTCATCGCCCCATTGAGTTCCCAACACAACAGTTACACGATTATCATCAGATAACTTAGGCTTCTTCGCCTGGCTATCCCCATTTTGTCCATTTATGATAGGTATAGCGGAGAGCGATGCCATTTTTGACTTTCGAGGGACCTTGTCGATATACACCGGAAATTAAACTATACAACCGTGTTGCCAGGATGTAAAACCCTTGTAAAAAGAATCCAAGAGAAATAAATTATTAGCATATGACTATTCCACTTTGGATGATATTTAATGAAAACGAAAAGCAATAATAATCAAGCAAACAATCCCATGATTGTCAATGCTGAAATATTAATCAATGTGGACACTCTGGCACCACTGTAAATTATGGCGGGAATATGTTCATTCGGGCCATCG
Organism: Lottia gigantea; assembly: GCF_000327385.1. Classification (NCBI taxonomy): domain Eukaryota; kingdom Metazoa; phylum Mollusca; class Gastropoda; family Lottiidae; genus Lottia; species Lottia gigantea. Next base: position 488,299 of record NW_008710245.1, read on the forward strand.
TTTTTTCCAAAACTTTATAAATTGCAAGTAGAAAATTTAAAGGGACACTGCCAAAATATTGAAAACTGCTATCTCATTAAATATAAGAGATATCCATTCAACATTAATGACACGTCTTTGTCAGGTTATGGGCATTATTTGATCTAGGAATATACTGGGCTGAAATTGTATATCATTGATATAATCCATGCGGCATTTCTTCATAATCTTAAACTGTTTCAACCAATGGACTAGTGGGCTAGTCCATGGTAACCAATGACTTGCTGGACTACTTCACTCCCCTCAAAACAGTTGAAGCAGTTGTGGTCCCAATATACTGACAAATGTTTAGTTGATCTATTATTGAACAATAGAATTAAAAGAGAAAATTTCCTTTTGAAAAACAAATTTAATCAATCATCATTCTTCAGTCATCAACAAAAACAGATAAAGCAGACTGAATTTCATCAAAAATATTTTCATCTTTAAATTCAGTTTTAGCAAAGCAACTGATTTTGAGAATGCATTAGGCCTACAGTTTTACAAATAAAAACATTAATGTTACTGACTTTTAAATCAATACATTTAGTGTTACAGATTTTGAAATAAGAATAGTAATGCATTAACGTTACATACTGTAAATTTTAATTTGTGTAATTTTGTAAAATTTTCTTGGAAGTCTAATTTTAACTTATATAATAAACTGATTTCTTAGAGTACTAATTTTGCCAGTCAGTTATAACCAAACTGTTGTAAAAAAAATAAAAAAACTTAAACACATATAAACAATGTCCACCACAATTACTGCACCTTCACAGAACAGTTCACTTTCAAAAGTCCAAGCTAATTGTGTCTAGGAAACAATCTGACACAAGCAAGCAAATATCTTTACATTTAATGGTCTTTTTCATAAGAATAATAAACAGTCAAAATAAACAGGTTTTGATTTGATTCATCACACAGTGACCGGTGGTCACTTCACTAGTTACAAACTATCAGGAGGTGATTTGATATGTTTCAAGTTGGAAAGTATTTAGGACATGGTGCTAACATTGATTCACCTTCCTCATCATCTCTTGACTTCCTCTTACATGTTCCTGAAATATTAGAATTATAGGCATGAAATAGAAGTATTTGATAAATATCAGGGATGCTCATCTCATAGTTATCACTTACACCATTCTATAATTACTTTAGGTTTTGCATTTGTTGACCATGAATTTAAAAATACTGCTTTTTCAAAGTGTTATCATTTTTGGGGGCCACCAAATGTACTCATCATTTGATCTTTTCAAAGTTCTGAGAAGGACATGTATCTGAGATCAGAGTTGTGTTACTAATGAAAGATTGGATCTGAAACAAGTGGCTTACCCATATTGTTATATCCATTTGGTAAAAATAACTTAGCTTTATATATAGGTTCATATTCCTGGAAAAAATCATTTGATAATTTTGTTATATATAATTGGTTTCAATATTCTCTCATTTACATATCTGCTCTCACACACACAGATCCTGGATAACAAATTGTGAAATGTAGGCGAGGGACAGTTACATAGATAACTGCTAACCCTTTGTGCAATACCTAAAAAATGGCCTGGGCTACTTAACCAAAATAACTCAGTCATTTCCAATAGTAACACAAGACAACCTTTTAATCTTTGCTTCAAATCATGGGGTTGTGGTGTATGAGACTCACTGATGAATAAGGCATAGGTTACTATACTGGTATACATATCATTTTATAATATAGTGACAACTGATTAAAATATATGAAGCAAACTTACAATTAATTGTTGAGCAAAACCTTCATTTGGATTAATGCAAAATCTTCTTTGTTGAACAAATAAAAATGCTTCTCTGAAAATATAACGGTAGTATTGTTGTTTGGTTTCCAGAAGAACTTTTATAATTTTGTGCACATTAAAAAGTTGTAATGTTATGGGCCCAAATATTCCAAAATTTATAATTTAGATCAGTATACGATTATTCAAATGATAAAATACTATACATACCTATAATTTACACCAAACTTTTCCATGATATAAGCTATGACTAATGATGCACTAAAATAATAAAGTCAAACAGATTGTGTGAAAGACAGAAAAAAGGCAGTTACTCTAAGATGTTAATTTGACTGGATTGGGTCATGCCTTGTGTTTGTTTTTTGACAATATTAAATAGATAACTTATGTCAACAGCTTATAAGATTTGAATTAATCTACCTGTATCACTTTTCAAAATCAAAATTAATCATCTAGTTTTTCTACTTGCTTACTGTCTGTTACAGGATAAATCAACCTCAGCAAGTAAAGATTTTAAGTATTCTGAGACAAGGGCAACAACTGTTCTAATAGCTGCAATGCACTCAAATTCGAAAAAATTCTCAAATTAATTACTGACCTTCTAGAAATGCCTGCATTTCCATGTACAAGAACCTGACCACCATTTTGTAAACAGTCATCTATAAATTCTTTAACCTTAAAAATGAAATTCATATTCAATCTTAACAATTTCTTTGGATGGGAGATGAGTGGCTTATTAATTAAACAGTTCAGGTTTTGATCCTGGTATAATTACAATTTCATTAGTTCAAAGCCCTGTTGCTCATTATCTCATTATGTTCTGGCTTTAATTCTGGAAGAAATTGTTTTAGTGCCTTTGGTGCTTTAATCCCTTTTTCCCCATCAATGCAGGTCATATCGTAAACTTCAGTGCTTCATTGGCCCGACAACTTCTATCATATCATATTTGTTCTAGTTACGTTTTATGTAAAAGCAAGATTCTTGATCCATTTAATAATTGAAACCATGATAATACTGATCAACTTTTAATGATTCAACTTGTACCTTTGGAAAATGTTGAATAATATTCTCTGTCACTAGATCAGCTATATCTAACACTAAATACCTGAAAAGTGAATTAGATTACAAATGAAGTAGCCCTAAGAAAAAACACAAAACGACATAAAGAGAACTGTATTTTAATCAAATCAACTTGTCAAGAAATCCAAATTTTTATCCTAAATTTGCTATGAGATTGCTGTTCTAATATTCTATAACTTACCTAAAATGTTCAAGAAAGTTTGGACGGACAAAATGTGCCTCGATATTTTGTCTGATACAAACAATGTGTGTTATTCTTTTACTGATTAGAACACCAAGCTAAAATATTTCAAAAGAAAAATTAACTTTAATTGTGAAAAGAGCTCTGAAAAGGAACTGAACAAAAGTTTTATAAATTTGAAATTATGAATAATCATATAACTATGTCTGCATAAACATTAAGTCTGCTTGTAAAATAGATCTCTGGTCACTTCATTCACATGTCTATGCATTTGCCAAAAGACAGAATCATGTACATATAGCAGGAAAGGTACATGTATAAGCTTATTGTGAGTTTTCCACTTGCCTTTGATTTCATAGCAGCACTATATGGTCCCAAATATAACCCTGGAATTATTTCCTAAAAATATCAATTGCAAGTATAATTATTTGAAATCTAATAAAGCAGACATCAGAGTTCATTTGAAATAGTTTTCTAGTATATGCACACTCGAAATAGATAACGCACATTACTAAGTACGTTTACTTTAAAAATGAAAAATAGTTCTTGGTACCAACTGTTAACATACCTGCATATCCCTTCTCATAGCATAGGCCCAGTCCTACAAAATAAAATAATAAGCTTATTCAAAATCAAATGGCTTTCAAAGTGTAAGCAAAGGCTATTAGGCAGGAGCGATACCTGTCCATTTTCATTATGATTTCTACTATGTATGGCAATGGTCCTAATCTATTTCATCCCATTTTGGTACCGTCATAGGACAAGTCAAAAAGCATCTCAAAGGGTCAACATTTCATGGTAACACCGACAAATTCAATATCAACTCTTAAAAGGTTGTGTGACAATAATGGTAATTGCTGCCAATAATGTAAAGTCTTGAAGTCAAGGAACAGTGAAATTACACTTTACCAATGTCTTAATAGGCACAATGACAGTTTTTTTTTTGTAGCAGAAACAGGAGTTATGAGCCTTTGGATAAAGAAACAGTTTAATGCTGATAAACGACAGGCATGAAGGAAGAACAAAACAGATGCCAGTTCAGTTAGCCTAGTAAGTTGGCTACCAGTATGAACTATCACATCGACATCAGTCATCATCAGGAAAAGTAAACTTGTAAAGTCAAAGTGTGCAAACAAAAGATTGCTACCGTCGACTGATCATTATTGTCTGGCATAGGTGGAAAGCTTATGGATTCCATCAATTTCATTTGATTCTTTTCAAAGACTATGTGCTTTTTAATTTCTCTTTGGAAACTTTTTGTCAGGTGAAATATTTTGTTCACTTCTGACCATTCTTGAAAGTTGACTTCTTTTTAATCGAGAATATTTATCTGGATAATCAAAGACAAAGATCAAAATTGATGACGTAGACCACATCATAAGGACACCCGAGCATTAATTTACTAGAGCTAAATCGCGTTATTGTGTACTATTTAAATCCGATTTTGTAATCCTTTTCGACCGGGCAAATCGACCCGATATGAAATCTGAATTATTTCTAACTGAAATATTGTTAAAATAACTTAATTTTTTTTTATGTCAAATACACATAAGAATTCTTTCAATTTCGCAAACACCTATGTGTCCAACTCTCTTAGTCTTTGTACTGTGGCCCATTTAAAATATAACTTTTTTTTATGGAAGCTGAAACTTACCAAAGTTAAACAGCAAATTAAAAGGCTTAACCGTCATAGGAACTTTTTGAAATTCATGTACCATACTATCTCACACTTGTCATTATTCGAAATATCAAATCACCAAATTGCTGTCTCCCTTACTTTTTTTTTAACATATCTTATTGACATCAATATTGCAACTAAATGACACAAAAGTACAAAATAAGTACAATTTAAAACAATATCAATTAAATCTAAACCAAGAAGAATCAATTTGAAATTAGAATAAGATATTAATATACCTGTTGAAATGAATATGGTAATACAATATAATAAATTTTATATGTACATAATATAACTACAAACCTATTTTATTTTCAAATTTCATCAACAGTGCATAAAGTAAAAATCAAAAGTATATACACATGTATTTGACTTTTCTATTTTTGACTTGCATGTATTTATCATCTTTAAAATCAACTGTATATATATATATAAAGTTAGAGGTATTAAAACACAACCCTACCTGACCAACCCTATATAATGTTTTATAACTATGAGTCAATTAATACATATTAATAGTGTTAGCAGTAGCAGAATGCTCTGGGTTCAAATGTGAAGCGAGACTTTTATCCACGAGTTTGAAAATCTTCTTGTGAAGTATCAAACCTACCTGTAACCTTTTTCACAACAAGGTTTCTTAAGTCAGGTTGTGTAACCCTTTTTCCTTGAACATGTGGTTTGTTTGGGATGTACATGCTTGCATCCCGACTCTATTTGCCTAACAATAAAGTGCAACAAGATAACGCAATGTTTGCAATACCCTCGTAGACCTGCTGGACAATTGCAGTTAGCTCTTTCCACTTTTCCCGTTCTCTTCTGAAGGACTGTCCATACACTATATGGTGTGCCTTTTGTCGAGCAACAATAGCCTTTACATAGCAGTAAGATATAATTGGACTGATTCGATGGTATTCAACTCCAGTAACATGTCCAGATAAGTATAAACTTTCTCCTGTTGATTTTGATCCTTTCGTCGGAACATTATGGTTCTCAGCACCTGTAAAATTAATTCAGCTTATACATATACATCTATAATACATCTTAGAGTAGTTTATTGAGGAAATAAATCACGAACTTGCATGAGTGTAAACTAGACACACCTGCTTTGTTCTTTATTTATATGTTTGCACACAAGACAAGCCAAGAGGCGGGACCTATTTATACGAGGTGAATCAATCTACCGAAGTGATTGATTGCTTAATACCCCAGTCCCCAATCATGTTAATCAGGTAAGCAAAACACTGTAGGCATCATGTAACTCACATGAGTGCTCTTTGGAGCAACACACGTTTTGTTAATTGCCAGTTCATACATTTTGTTTTCACTTAAATATAAATAATTGTGAAGTCTATTCTAATTGAATAGAATCAAATAATAATACTGGATACAGAAGGAATAGAAGTGGAACAATTTTATCTTAGGTTTAGGTTTAAGGTTGTGAAATTAGGCTCAGTCTCCAGAGTCTGATATCAGTAGGCCTACTATAGTAATAAATACTTACACTGTTTTATATAATCTTCTACATCTGAGACTGATGTATTCAGAAAATTTATGTAGTTTTTCTCCCACCCAGCTAATATTTTTACAGGATCGGGAAGCTTAATCAAACCATCTTCCAAAATAAGTTTACTCTTTCTTTCTTCTATCACTTTCTGGAGATCATCTTCAACAGGAGTTTTAAGCGGAATATTTCTGCTCTAGGCAATAGATGCTAGCACATGTCTATCTTCCTTATTTCTACTGGCATAATGGATTCCCCGGTCTTTAAGAAAAACGTCCAATTCATCTCGCTCAACACAGCTACGTCTTTCTTATCGCTCATTATTGCATTATTCTACTCTACTCTATGTATTATGTTTACATTATGGCGGAACTCTAAGGACGCTTACTATCCCACAATGCAACGCAATTTTATGCGCGAACCACCAGGCGCGCTCTATCTGTAAAGTGGTCTATAGGAGGTCAAAATATCCTACAGCAAGTTAAGGCAGATTAAGTTTAACCATTCGCGTTCAGACGAATAAAAGACCTGCTGATAGTTAAAATGCCTTAACTTTAGTCGTCTGAACCAGTGGCAGAGCTAGGTTTACGTCCGAATCTCTAACCTATTTGAGAGATTTTTGCCAAAAAACTTGCTTTTGGGGCTGCGAGGGTGGGCGGCTGTACCCTCAAAAAAATAATCTTACCGCATCGGCTTTACCCATATAATAACATGACCTCCCATACGAGCTATTTCTCTGGTAGCAATGTATCCAATACCTGCAAAACAAATACGAAGTACAACATGACGATCTTCTCAATTAAATAGTCCATAACTGTCACATTTACAAAACATACGCCCACTACCAGCTGTCAGAAATGATAACTAAGTCATTAGTGAATTTATAATGAATTTTCAAATAATCTTTAAAATATTTTAAAGTCAAGGCAAAACCTCAAAAACAGTTCATCCAAATTATAATCAAATTCAATCATGAACAAAGTCCCATCATTGTACACACAACGACAATGACTCTGAAACCTTTCATCTGATTATCACCCATTTTGGAAATTAACTGAGATCTCATCAATATATACATCCATATCAAGTTTCATCAAGATTGGATAAAAATGCGAACGGACAGACAAGGTTTTCATTATAATATGAGCGTTTTTCCAACCAATGTTTTCAGCCTTACAATCATAGTCTTACCAATTGTTTGTAGTTTGAGGCATGTAAATAATTCAGTGATTAGCAGAATTTTATTAAATGAATGGGGTTTTACATCCTACTTTTCTGCACCATCTGGGCTACTGAACACGGGCAATGCCATGCAGGGTACAATGAGGGAAATTTTGTCAGGACAGCAGCATTAGCCTGCACTTTTTCCATAGCACTGTGTATTCAAAACTGCTAGAGGGTGACAGATGATTCGAATAAACCTACCTTTACTTCCATGCATCAAGATTTTGAGGATCTTAAACGAGGGTCATAAACCTTGATGTGCAGCATTACCTAAAACACATGTTAAGGTCAAATTGTCATATTGGACAAAGAAACTATGATTCTAATAAAAATTATTATTATGAAAACATATAGACAAGTGTGACCCTTGTGTGGGTGTTGTCTGTACAAGTATTAATACAGCTTCCAGGAGTAGTATATTTCACATGTTCTATTCTGTACAGCAAGCTGTATCCAACTTTTATATCTGACGAATGGGAGCACAAGTTTAAATCTTAAAAGGTCATTCTCAATTTTGGCAGCAATTTATGTAAACAAATTGGGAGTGATTCATGCAACTTTATATACTGTGTAAACTTACAAGGAATATATTACAAAAGTTGTATACAACCTGTTTTACTGTGTAGATGGGCCTTAGACGTCTGTGGCTCTAACTCTCCTTAGAATGTGATCTAGTGCTCAATTATATTACACTGCTTGGCAATCATTCCACTTTAAGACTTGTATCATAACACAAGGGCAACAGTATGCTATCGCAAAACTGTGTAATAGACAAAGTGTAACATTTTATCTTCAAAGTTTTAACATTCAATCAGATGTCTGTTGTTCCTGAAATTCCACTAAAACTGTGTTTGATGACTACTATGTATGATTTTGAAAAATGAAGTACATATTTGGCCTGATTAGCATGCTTAGAATTCATTACAAAATAGTTTGAGGTTGTTTCCTGGCCATTTTATTTCGACTTGGCTCTTGGTCGTTTCCCAATTTCTTTGGTAGTTTCCTTGTCGTTTCATGTTTTCTTTGGTCGTTTGGTCAACTCAAGTTTTAGAAAGTTCTATACAGAATCATAGCATACAGATCATTTGCCTGTTTTCATTTTAGACAAGATTTTATAAATATACAACTTTACAATAGCAACAACTCCCCACTTCTAAACACTCGAAATTTGTGAATGATACTGCTAAATAGATGAATATTTCAATCCTAGTGCCAAAAAAACTTATTACCACTGCTCTCTCTGTCTATAGCTTTTGAATAACTTGTAGAAATAATAGAGTAACCACTTTGACTAAATTGGGCATAAGATTATTACAAAAATATACCACAAAACAGTCAAATTGGTCGTGAATGTATCCAACCTGCAAAGGATAGGACTCTGCTTGCAATCTAAAAGCTTTTAACCAGTTGAACCATGCCTTTTGAAACTGGTGAAGATCATCCAAAAACATAAACCATATTGAAAGAGGATAATCAGAACTTTCCCAAAACACAATTTGAACTCAGTCTGTGATTTTACTACTACTGCTGAAAACGTTGTAAAAAAAAAAGCATAAACCACAATGACGAAATTGGACAGGAAGTATAAAAAAAACCTGCCACAAAATAGTCAAAGCGGTCTTTGCTCCACCATCTCTCATCCATTGCACCATCATACTGGTAGTCTGGTACCTATAGAAACCGCGCAAAGACCATATCGGGACTAACATTTGTATCAAATTGTGGCCAATCAAAAAAGATATGTCAACCAGTTGAAAAATACCTAGTAGGCTACTTGAAATAGCAAAAAGCTAAAGTAGACCATCAATTTCAGATACAAATGTCATCACAATATCATTCCTGAAAGAGAATGAAACTGATAAAATTAGTTAAAAGAAAATTAGAGATTAGTGGCCTGATAAACACAGATGAAATAAACTTACAACCATACACACAACTTAAATTTCTTTACTTTGTTTACAATTTACAAAAAAGCATTACTTTGTCTCTCCTATAGAGTGTGATTATAATGAGTCATTTTTTAAGATTTGGTACATAAATGGTACTACATAAAATGCCAATCGGACATGACTATGTCTGAACAATGTGACTTACTCCCAGAAAGAGTGGCCCTGTCCTTCTATATCCACTTGTGTCCAACAAACATGGTACCCCATCGAATGTAGCTGTGCTACGAATGTGCCTATGATTAGCAAAATATGGCATTTCTACAGATGCAGCATATGGCCTACAGATGTTGTCCCGAATTCAGCAACCATGTCATGTTTTCATCAAATTTGAACCCTCTCAAGGTATTGACAAAATGAATAATGTCAGATATATTTCATTTCAAATATTTGCCGTAGGACACATGACACCACCTTCGAGGATCATGCAGCAAAGTGGTACCCTCACCTACTGCATGACCACTTCCAGAGTGCCACACTGACCGACCATCCAATTTAGCAAATGGCTATACCCAATTTATCCCTACTGTGAAAGGGAGATTTCCTAAAAATTAACACTTATGTGAAAAATTCAACAACTGTGGTTTATGCTCAACAAAAGTGACTATCCATCAAAAGCCAATCAGGCATGGCTGTGTCGAAAAAGGTGTCATACTCCCAGAAAGAGTGGCCCTGTCCTATTTCCGCTTGTGTCCAACGTCCAACAAACATGGTACCCCATCGAATGTAGCTGTGCTACGAATGTGCCTATGATTAGCAAAATATGGCATTTCTACAGATGCAGCATATGGCCTACAGATGTTGTCCCGAATTCAGCAACCATGTCATGTTTTCATCAAATTTGAACCCTCTCAAGGTATTGACAAAATGAATAATGTCAGATATATTTCATTTCTAATATTTGCCGTAGGACACATGACACCACCTTCGAGGATCATGCAGCAAAGTGGTCCCCTCACCTACTGCATGACCACTTCCAGAGTGCCACACTGACCGACCATCCAATTTAGCAAATGGCAATACCCAATTTATCCCTACTGTGAAAGGGAGATTTCCTAAAAATTAACACTTATGTGAAAAATTCAACAACTGTGGTTTATGCTCAACAAAAGTGACTATCCATCAAAAGCCAATCAGGCATGGCTGTGTCGAAAAATGTGTCATACTCCCAGAAAGAGTGGCCCTGTCCTTCTATTTCTGCTTGTGTCCAACATCCAACAAACATGGTACCCCATCGAATGTATCTGTGCGACGAATGTGCCTATGATTAGCAAAATATGGCATTTCTACAGATGCAGCATATGGGGTGGCTCTCTGTGACAAATTTGGATATGATCTTCAAAAGTGGCATTTCTACAGATGTGGTTTATACCCAGCAAAAGGTTCAACATCCAACAGATGCAATTCAGTATGACAAATGTGGTAGACAGCAAGCCAGCAAACATTGCTTTTGACAACAACAATCTTAGCTTGTATGTCAAAAAATGGATAACATTTCTAGCAAGATACGCCCATATTTTCATTATATCAAGGGTGTTCGCCAATCTGTCAAATCCTTCCAAAAATCTAACTTGTCTAGATATTGTAGTTTTAGACGAACAGATAAAATTCTGACATAAACTGTTAACTCTATCTTGTTCAGAAGCCAACAATTTTTGCATGCATTTTTACCAAGTCAACGGCAATAACTCAAGTTAAGTTTATTGAAAAATCTCTGTTATAGATGATCACACCAAATTTAATTTAAATACGATGAAAACTGTAGTCTCTAGAGAGTTCACAACAAATTATGATGCATTTCTCTTAAGTTAAGGGCAATAACTCAAAAACCATTCGTCAGATTCCAGCTTTTGCAAGACCTCATCAATATAAATTATCCTGACAGGTAAAAACTGTAGTCTCTATTGTGTTCATGAACAAATTTTGATGCATTTTTCCTAAGTCAAGTTTAATAACTGAAAAACCAATCATCGAAATATCGTCAAATTCCAACTTGTCCAAGATCTGATCAATATACATGGTCACACCAAATTGTAGTCTGTATTACGTTCACGAACAAATTTTCATACATCTTTCGTAAGTCAAGTTTAATAACACAAAATCCAATCATCGAAAGATTCTCCTATTTCAACTTGTCCAAGATCTCATCAATATACATGATCACACTAAATTTCATTCAAATCAGATTAAAACCATATTCTCTATTGTGTTCACAAACAAGTTTTTCCTAGGTCAAAAACTGTTCATTGAAAAATCGTCAAATTTTAACTTAACCGAAACCTCATCAATATTAATGATCACACCAAATTTCATGAAAATCAGTGAAAAACTGTTGTCTCTCTTATGTTTACAAACAAATTGCCGAATAAATGGCAATAACATCGAAAAATTGTCAAATTCAAACCAGACCAAGATCTCATCAATATAAATGATCACACCAAATTTCATTAAAATCAGATAAAAACCGTAGTCTCTATTATGTTCACAAACGAATTTCGACGCATTTTCCAAAGTCAAGGGCAATAACACAAAATAGTCAATTTCAAACTTGAACAAGACCTCATTAATATAAATCACACCAAATTTCATTACCTGCTACATGGGATGATGCACAAGAATAAAATATAACTTACATAACTTTTAAAGCTCCGTCTGTGTTTTCTGGTTGCTCTAACTAGGCCATGAATTGATCTACCTGCAATAATAAGTGAAATCTTGAGGTAATATCATGCGTACAAATGACTCTTGAGACTCAAGACGTGTCAGACAATAGTAGCGAACGTTAAATGTTTTAAAAAGATCAAGTTGTCTAACTATTTGTTAAACCAGCTGATAGAGATCAATGTCAACTATTCCTATCACTATTCCGAATAAAGAGCTCAGCTCTACAAAATTAGTGTTTACAAGTAAAAATATTGGTGTTACTGTCAGCGAGTCTGTTCCAAATGGAATATTTTACAAAAATATCAACTTAATTAAGAGAAACTCACCAATTATCAAGATGTTGAAACAAATGTTGTATTTCAATAATTAAACTGACAACATTCAATACCTGAAATAGAAAATGAATGTAAAATTTACTAAATTAAAAAAAAATAAAGGGATATTTCGCTACAAAACCATTATAGAACTGCATCTCTTTCAGTATGTATATATATATATAATATGAAATGGGGTTTTAAGTCATACTTTTCTGTACCTGATTGGGTTAACAAACACAGTATGCAGTGTACAATGTGGGCAATTTTTGACGATTGAAGCATTAGCTTCCTCATTGTTAATTTCCTCAATAAGCGAGCACAACCTGTGGCATAAGGGTCATCCCTTAAGGTGGCACGAATAAAGAAAGGGTCACTTATAAATCTTGGAGGGCAAGGTAGTTTGTTGAATAATAAAGAAGACTCACCATTTAGCAGCTCACTGGAACATAATTTAATATATATAGACCAACAAGTTTCTAACTGATGAGAAGATTTTATACCTATAATAAATCATTTATTCAAATTAAATAGCAAAAGCAGGGATGTTTCCAATTATTTTATGCAAGTGACTCCACTTAGCATACAAGATCTGACAAATTTGTTATTCATGCCCTGTTCTGGGCCATTTAGTATTCAACCCACTAATACACAGTAGGTAATGTATGTATCAAATATTGTGTACCATATAAGATTTCCTTGCTGTATGTCAGGAATTGCAGTGTATCTATTGTTTTAAATGGACTAGTAGATGTAGTGTCTTACAATTTTTAAAATACTTTGGATTGGTTAGCATAAATTGTGACAACTCTGGATGGTCATTCATTCTAAACACAATCACCAAATATAGATGAAGTTTGTTAAATCAGGGTTAGTGGATTCACCTGCAGAAAAAAGAAACTTAACATTAACATCTGCATTTGAATCATGTCAAAAAGTTTTTTTTCACTTGCACCAGACTCTGAATATAACAATTAACGGACTACATCCCTTCAGTAACAGAAAGTCCCCTCACAAAAATTCACAAGATTCCCCCTTGTTTAAACCTAGGCCTAACAGTTGGAATACCTGAGAAATAATTCAAGTAGTTTTCAGAAAAACCAGAAAATTAATTATAAAAAAAACTCACCATATATAAAACAAGATCTATTTGTCAAAAGTGATTTAAAACTTTGCATACTAATAACTTGTCTGAACTGCCATCACTGTAAAAATAATAATAATTTTTAGAATACTAACAACATTGTGTTGTGAATTGTTTCAAAAAGTAAAATTGAAAGTATTTATGGGGCTGTCAGACTTTTCTCATAAATCACAAGACAAAAATGGGAATTCTCACAATAGGAAGCTTGCATAGATATGACCTATTAACCATCCCCACCTCCTAATTCGAAACCTGTCTACCCTCACCCCTACCTTAATATCTTGATCTAAACTAACAATTATAGGACACCATCCCTTTAATACCCCCAGCCCCCTATTTCTAAACCTGTCTACCCTCATCCCTACCTTAATGTCACTAAACTAACAATTATAGGACACCATCCCTTTAACACCCCCACCTCCTAATTCTAAACCTGTCTACCCTCATCTCTACCTTAATTTCTCATTATAAACTAACAATTATAGGACACCATACACCAAACCCCTAATTGTGAACCTGTCTATCCTCATCTCTACCTTAATACCATATTCTAAAACAACAAATATAAGCAACCATCTTTTTAATACCTCCACCCCCTAATCCTAAACCAGACTACCCTCATCTCTGAAGGGTACAAATTACTTTTTTTTATTTGCATAAGTCTTTTGCTTTATGGGCCTAAATTGCACGGCAGTTAAAAATTTTGTATAGCACTTTCTAACGTATGAAGTACGGTATGTAAAAGTTCTGAAGAGTATCATTAAACTAAATGATTCTTGAATTGTAATTTAAATACCAGTGCAAAATATAAAAACAAACAAAAGTTGGCCATAATGATACTCCTGATATATTCCATGTTAATTTTGAAGTCATGAAATATCTCATATTTGTCATATTTATTCTCGTGACATAGAGTCTAAATTTTCAAGGTCACGCGCGTAAGAATCTAGATTGAGAAAAGTCCAAACTAACCGATAATATTTAAACCTCGAGTATTATAGAGTTTTAGTGGAATTGCATGAGTCATATACGTCTGAATGAAAATTGGAATGTGTCCTTTCCTTATACACATAAAAAATTTAGAAAATCTCTCTACAATCTCTTTAACAAAACGTTTGGTAAAACTAAATGAAATGAGCTATTCAAGGTATTCATGCTTCTGATAAACTGTTTTTGTGCAATTCCACTGAAGTAAAACTGTGCGTTTGATAAGGTCAATTTCACAAAGACTGTAGATATTATTATCAGATTCGGCAATAGTGACGTAATAAAAAGTCTAATTTTAGTGGAATCGGAAAATTGGAATGGTACAAATCGATGCTATCGGTGTCCCTATTTCTAGAAAACCAGTTTATATTTCTTACAAGTTTCCAATCAAAATTTGAATGAAGAAAATGGCTTACCTTGTGAATAAGTGTCCAATATTTGTCACTCCTTCCAAAAGTGTCATCGTTGAATCCATTATTTTATAGAAAAATCACAAAATAATCTAAAATCATCCAGAATAATACAGATAGTATCAAATAAACCCAAATCCACAGATATTAGTCAAAGATTTAGCACTGAATATTGAGAAATAATTCAAAACCATCCAGAATCCAATACAGAATATATCATAAGTCTTAAGTCACAACTGATAAGACGGAAATCCCGCTCGGAAATGCGCACCCTTGGATATGCAAAAGATGATTTTACGTTAAACTCCTCCCACTTTTTGACTGACAATTTGAATTTCAGCCAATCAGCAGCCAAAATTCTGCATCCACGTGCTCTACGTGTCAACTCTTTCCGCCAAAAAATTGTTTTGGGTTTCTGATGGTTTTAATCTGTCACCTTCTCGTCAATTTGGTGAAAGTTGATAAATTATTAAAGGTAAAGATCCACCAATATTTCAGAGTGGCTGGTTGAAAGAATTTTGAATAGAGGTACTGGACTTAAAAATCCTTTGTAAAGTCTAAAACCTGTTCAAAACTCTTTGGATCAACGAATAAAGTATATTTCGTTAAGTTACCGAGAGAAAAAATTGCCAAATTCACATGTTTGTGAGGAAAATTACACGGAAGGGGACCTTTAATTCTTGACAGAACAAATAACATGATGACTAGATTCGCGCCAAATATTACCCCGAAATTTAAAGGGATATAGCGTTACTGTTAGAATAAAATTCACCATTGTTCAAGTTTTAGGCCTAAATCAGGCTACCCTCAAAGAAGATAATTAGAAAATTTACTGAAAAGCTTTGACTTTGTGACTACATAAATGTGGCAATAAATTCTGGGACGAAAAAGTGCAAAAGATACAAATATGATTGCAATAGAAGAGATTAAACCACAGGAAATTTAAAGATAGTGGTTCAAATATGGCCATATTCGGTATACGGTTGGTGAAACCAGATCCTCATTGTTAGATCATTTAGGCCTGCCTACATACAAAGTCGTACGAAAATCGAAAATTCCGAAAATCGTTTGAAAACTGAAAGAGCTATACCAATTTCAACATAGGCGTACGGGCTCAAGACCTATTTGGGGGTTGGAAGGGAGGGGGGAGGGGGTCGTGGGGGTTGTTTGCACGAAATTTTGCTACGATCGAGACGAGTGGTATAAATAGGCTAAGGGGCAGAATGACTCAAATATTTTAGAACACATTTATAATATTTATGTTTATTAGTGTAAATTATGTTAGTGAACTAAATGTTGGATAATGGTACATCGAGATCAAAGGGTGACGTCAAATTTTAAGTTATAATAACACTGCAAAATCAATTGATGTGAGAGCAATATTAGAAGTTCTATCAGTTCCCATTATCAGGATTCCTCACCCATTCCCCCGCCCCTACTCCACGGCTTTTGTAATTGTGTAGCTTGCCATTCAACAAGAGGCATCTTACTACAGGCTCAGTGTTAGGCCGTTAGGTTTTCATACAGCCATATTCAGTTGGCTTAACTAAATGCAAAGGGAAGTCTCTGTGGTAGTTTAGACTGGTTGCAACGTTAGCGAAATTGGAACAATGTGGAAAATAATGATTTGGGTATTACTGTATTATCTTTTCAAAGCAAAAAACCGACATTTTAGGCCCAGACTTCAATTGAGGGCTCTGTGTCCCTTTTCCAAATCTCGGTTACGCCCATTTAATAAAATGACCCTACACGATATACAAAATTGTTTCGAATTATTCATTCGTCGCCATTCCCAAATTTGTGCACGGCCTTTGACAGAATTGAGTCTCGTTTTATGTCTTTCTGACCCAATTCGGACAGTTCGGAATTTTACACCCATCAGATCTCGATGAGATGTTATTCATTATTGCCTGTCGAGCCAACTAAGGTGTCTATCTAGTCCATGCTGCACCACAATGGTTTACAAATTAATACAAAGACAAAGGTTGTCTTGATATCTCTCTCCCCTCTAGATTAATTGAATACCCTTATTTTCCGATGTACAAAACATTAAATTTGGCAAAACAGACACATTTGAAGCGTCATAGGAAGAACGTGGGGAATGCTCAAGAGCTTGGTGAAGGGGTTGTATTAGGTGATACACTTTTCCAAACATTATCCTCAAACGACACTTTGGGGTAAGATCACATTAAATAACTGAACACAATATTATGGTATAGGCCTACTACCCATGTGTTTTATTTAATAGCGCTTTAACAATTAACCTTGTCGCCATTAATGACCATGTAAATTGTTGAAACGTTGAATACAAATATTATTTCTTAAAATACAACAGTTTTATGCTATTTTCACCAATGAAAATGACAACATACGCACTAATGAGAAAATCCAAAAGGCAATGAAAAAGACATGACACGAAACGTCATTTGGTTACTTTCGCATAGGCTATCGAGATGAAATGAAGAAATTAATTCTCTGTAAGCTCAGTTTCTTTCACGGGGAGAACGACTAAACGATTTCTACGACAATCAGACGATTTACGTAACCACAGAAGGATTTAGAGTCGAATTTATCCCGGGTTAATCTGATTCGATTTGGTCTAAAAACCATTTATCCTGTACCGGTATCAAATCAAATTTGATTATGGTAATTTAAATTAGTGCATGTCTTCAATGGGCCTCCGTACAAAAAGTAAGGGAGAAATTAAATGAATGGAGTTTTACGTCCTACTCTTCTGCACCTTGTGGGCTAATGAAGACGGGCAAGGCCATGCAGGGTGCCATGAGGGAAGTTTTGCCAGGACAGCGGCATTAGCCTGCTCTTTTTCGATTTCCAACTGTCGAGGGATCTTTAACGTGCACAGCCTGTAGCACACGGGGCCTCGGTTTTTTTTGTCCCATCCGAACGACTAGACGCTTTTTCCATGTCAGCCCCTCTTACCTGCATCACTGACAGGGGGAAACCGGTTGAAAAATCCGAAGGTATTATCTCGACCTATGCAGGGATTGAACCCTGGACCTTCAGGTTAGCGAGCAAGCGTCTTAGAACTCACTGAGCCACTGCGGCTCCCAAAAAGTAAGGGAGACAGCAATTTGGTGATTTGATATTTCGAATAATGACAAGTGTGAGATAGTATGGTACATGAATTTCAAAAAGTTATCAAGAGCTAAACCTTTTAATTTGCTGTTTAACTTTGGTAATTTTCAGCTTCCATAAAAAAAAAATTATCTTTTAAATGGGCCACAGTACAAAGACTAAGAGGGTTAGACATATAGGTGTTTGCGGAAAAATTAAGTTATTTAAACAATATTTAAGTAAGAAATAATTCAGATTTCATATCGGGTCGATTTGCCGCGAATGTGTATGCCGAGACGATTCGACCCGATTCTACCCTAATCTGTATGCTAGTTGAATGTACATGCTAAGTTCAGCCCGGTTCCTTTTCGGGTATAACTTGAATTTTATTGAATTTCCCACATTACCGTTTTTTTCTGTAATGTTATATCAGATTCAAGCAAAAAATATCCATTAGTTTGGGCGATTTATCGTTTAACTTACGAAATGGTTTGCTTTGAATGTCCGATGTGTCAGCTAGAGTTCACGGTACTGATGACGTTTTCCTCACGGAAGTCCAATTTTATTTATCTGAAGTGGAAAAATTTTCCAGACAAATCCATCTTAAGAGATTATTAACTTTTATACAGCCAGGTAAATATTTTTTGTATGTTCAGAACTGTCAGTATAGCAGATTGAGAATCAGCATGTATCTGACCATGAGTAGATTCTAAAGTATTCAATATTAGATCAAGATGTTAGTATTGTTTATTCAACAATGCTATAGGCACTATTAATGTAAAATGATGTTTTCATAACACAAAAATCATGAATGTCATGATATACAACAAAAATAATATAGATAAAAACTAAGGTCTAATGTGCTAGTTTTGATCTGAACCTGCACTCTATATGTAAAAAGTTTTATAAGCTTAATCTTTGATTTCTTATCTTATTATTAATTTTGTTCTACATTTCAGTTTAACGTTACTATTCAGATCAATGCGTCAACTTGCCAATTCCCAGCTCATCCCTTCCTTGTTTGTCTTCATCCATTGTGTCCAGTTTGTAACATCTAGTATTTTATGGCACACCTCAAAGTCTGTGATAGGTGCTGAAAATTACACTTACTTCCAAATTTCAAAACCAGGAAGTCACAGGATTGATGTTGTGTCCCTGACAGGAGATGCAGATTTGTATGTATCTGACAAAACAACATATCCAGACTTTGAAAATTATGACTTAAAATCCACAACATGTGGTACGGACAGTGTTGATGTGCCCAGTTCTTTTCAACGACCTTTGTACATTGGGATTTATGGTCACCCAAATTATGAAAACTCTACTTTTCAACTGAATATTTACCATATGATTTTTGAAGAAGAAAATAGTTATGAATCTTATGTGTCAAAATATGAACCATTTGGGAGTAGTGAGTCAGATGGATCTGCAGGTAGTTCTGATAGACAATATAATACCCGAAATAAAAATACCTACAGTAATAATTATAATAATGATAATGATGAAAATGAGTCTCCCTGGATGACCATATTAATTGGCATTTTGAAAATTATTCTGGATGTTTTATTTTGATTCCCCTTTACAACTCAAGAATTGTCCCTTTTTTGACTGTTACTTAAGTGTGATTTCCTGCAAATTTATGATTGTATCATTTTTTCGTTGTGTGAGTCCACTAAATTTGTTACAATGGGTGCATGGCATAGTGAAACTTTTCATGATATAATATGGCTTTACTGCTGAACTTACTCAATTTACAGCTACTGATTTCTTCCAAGGGATCAAGTTCTCAAACAAGGGCGATGCCTTTACTTATTACCATTCGGTATCTGACAAGTCTTTGAGGTATTGACTATTGCCTAACTCACATGTAAATAGATATAACATTGTTAATTTATTAATGCAAGTTCTGTATTATTATCTACCAAGCCTTCAAGCAAGGTAAATGTCATTTTTTGCATGATTGTTTGGCAGTAATAATACTGAGCTGAACTGCTAGTGACACGTATTTTTTAAAAATTTTGATGTGGAATGCTAGTTGTCTAATTATTTTTGTTAACTGTGTGTGGAGCAATACAATTTATTCTGTATTGTTGTTTACCTGTATTTATAATGATTTAGTCGTGTAATTAAATAATCAGCTGAAAGAGCTCAATTTGAACTCGCTCAACTGCTTTTGCTTTTTGAAATTAAATTTAAATTCAAAATACTATTGGTAGTCTTAGAATGAAATTGTGTTAGTAGAGATATAAAATTTCCTTACATTGGATAATAATCACCCTTCGCTTTGAAGAATTTCCCAATATTTTGCCTTTATGTAAAAATAATACATCTAAAACAGTTGCCTATATGTGAAAAGTTATAACTATGTTGAAGTTGATATTCTAATTCACATAAAGAAATCTGGTCAAATATCATATTAGAAAAACGTATAATTTGGGCTAATTTAAGTATTACAATTTTATTATGTACTAAATCTTGTGTAAAAGTGAAATTGGATGATAAATAATTGGTAGCAAAAATGGTAACTTTACATGAAAACATTTAAGTTTTCTATTGCAGTTTTTTTTATAACATGGTGCTACTTATTTGTTAGTTTGAATAAAAATAATAATACTGAACACGACTTTACTTTTTATTAACAGTTTCTATACAAATTGAACATGAATGATACAGTATGAATGAACAATGAACAAAAAGGTAGTGAACAGAGCTATACAAATACTATGTTAATCACAAGACAAGTCTTTGCATAATGGAAAACCTATATGAATATATTTCATTTTTATTTGGGTGATTTTACTCCGTATTGCTTGAACAAATATCAGCCTTTATCATCTCAGGTTGTTTTTGGTAACATACTTTAATAGCTATGCCATTTAAATAGAAGCCATTTTGCATTAAAGTTCTGTTCAAAATATTCCGATTGGAAAATTTGAATATCAATAATTGATATCAAATTCAAATACATTTATCAATTTCGATTTTGGTAACACTTATCCATGCCAACTTTGGTAACAAATATCCACAGAAACTCATCTTATCTTGAAGATTTTAATACCATATTCTTCTAGAAAAAAATGGATCCTCAAATCTTCACGGCCTATTTTGATTTGAATTGTTCTTTTGGTCATCAGTCACTGTCTGATTAACACTTACATTTCATGACAAATACAACCAAATAACTCACAAGCTATAGTAAAGTGTCTTGTAGCACTTCAAAACTAAGAACTTATTCACTGTCTTGAGAGTTCATACATCCTTACTTGCTTTACATAGGATTTTATATCCAAACAATGAGTTTTAACATTTTACTCAAGATTTATAAAAAAATAAAATGGATTTTTGAGACACTAATAGCACAATCACTATCAATTCCAGCACTTTTCAACATGATTTTTGTGATCCTTGCCATAAAATATTGACTTGTCACATATATTCTGTCATTTTGAGCTCAATTTTGATTACAACTGATCTGGAAGTACTCAAGTCTTCCTAAAACCTTTCAAAATGGGGTAAATATTATCAAAAGCTTCATAAATTTCTGTTCTGACCTTTGCTCCTGAAAATGAATTGCATAATTTGACTTAAAATAAAAACTATAAGCAATTGAAAAAAACCCAGAAAATTTTAGAATTATAAACGAATTTTCCAACTCTATTTTTTCCTATTTGGCAACAACACACTATTCCATGCAGTGAATAATGGAGGAAATATTGCAAGAAAAGAAGGTTGAGCCTTATCTTTGGTCAATTTCACTTCGTTATTTTATCCCATCCTAGACTTTTGAATATTGTAATTTGATTCAAAGTATTACCTGTTAATACAACTTTACCAGAAACAAATATTAATAAGACTATTTTAGGTTTCACCATTCTATATATTAAACCAGGGAATAACTCTGGTTCATAACTGAAAAATACAAAATCATGGTGTCAGAACTCAAATTTGCATCCATAAAGTACGAAAAAAATATGTTTACAGATATGGCTTACTACAGATGAGTATAATGACAACCAAAACATGAATCATCTATATTTTCAACAACAGTTAGGTTAAGAAATTAAATTTTTGCTATGATTGTAAGTAAATTGGACAAGTTGAAATCATTTCAAACCATAGTGTCAATTCAATCATGATAAATAAAATGGACATGTAGGCTTTTTTTCATTGAACATATTTTGTTCATATATTTCAAAAATCATCTCCTGCATTGTAAAAGCATTGTTAATGCATTGCAGGTAGATAAATTCAAAAAGGAAATTTGTCATGACAAACTGCACATACCTTGAAAACTGACTATGTGTTAAAACTAAACCTTCTAATCTAATGGGAAATTTAACATCACAACTTCCCACCATATTCTGAATCTTAAAATCTAAAAATTTGGCCTGAAAGGTTAACAAACTTATTAAACTTTAATTTCAAATGTAGGCAGTTCTTTACAATGGTTTAATGTCAAATTTGTCTTTATTTTTCCACAAAATGAGGACGTTTAGAATGCCTGGTTGTTATAACATTTCCCTGTGGGGTATGATGAGAGTCTTAAGATCAACAGTGTGTTTCTGTTGAATTGAAGGCAATCCATGGGCTAGGTTTAAATTCTAACAAATGCTATATTTTAATTGAGCACTAGCAGTCATGCAAATTTTCGACAATTATGTGTACAGCTCTTTTTCAGAGCAAGCTAAGAATGAAAATCTGAGTGATGGATGTAAATGTTAAAAAAACATAATTTTAACATTTGAACTTTTTTTGTTAGTATGTTATTATAAGAACAACAGAAGACTTAACTTACAGGAAAACCTAATTTCTGTACAATTCTGGCATATTTACGTGCTGCTAGCTTGGCTTGATCTTCACTGAAATGACAATGATTATAGAAATTCATTTAAGCTAAATAGTAGCAGGCATAATGAATAGAATATGGCTTGCAAGATCACAAAAATTTTAATAATTATTTTTTGATGACAAGTTGACATTTCCATTTTATTTCCTTGTCTTGCATTAAGGTCAAAAATCATAGTAATGGAGATCAAAAACAGTTTTTGTACTGTAAAATTTTCCATAAGGTTTACAAAATTTTAACCCCCCATATACAATCACAAATACATACCTTTTGGCACCAGTGCAGACCATTTTACCAGAACTAAATATAAGAGCTGTTGTTCTGGGATCTCGAATTCTCATAATAACCGCAGCAAAACGTTTAGGATTGTATTCTGCATTTCTAGCATGTAAAGCTATTTTCTTTAAATCTAATTTACAATTTAAATTGACAGTACATACTATATTTCTGAAAGACAAAAAAATGTATACAAAAGCATGAAAATCTTTCAAAAACTCAAGTACCCTTTTACTAATTAGTTTACTGAATTAGAGGCATTTTAACCATTCTGATTTAAATGTTTCGTCAAATGGGGTCACCTATAGAAAAACACCAAACAAAACATCAAGATATGCACAGATTTCATATACATACGGTCATATGAAGACATAGATAAAGTACTTACTGTAATTGTGGTTTAATACCAGAACCTTCTGATGCTGGTGTGGCTGGAGAGAAAGGTGTTAAGGGTCCACCAGGAGTTGGGGTCTGAGGATATATACTAGCATTAGACTGGGGAAGTATAGGATTAGGCGTACCGATGAATGTACTCAAAGATGGTGACATCAAAGGACTCTGAAAAAAAGCAGATCATCTTTTATTTAATTTAATTTATTTTCAGAGAGATGTCACACACATAAAGGCTTTACCTTCTGAAATCTAAGAAGTCATTGCGACATTGGGTGGTAATTGCTACATTATGTCTTCCATGAATATAGTCTCTCGGCTGATCCTCTTCCATTAAGCCCAGACCATCGTTTTCTAAATGACTGTATCATTATCAATTATATTATCGCCAACATAATACGAATAAGTTGAAAGTGTATCAACAAGCGACATAATGTATACTTTACCTGCTGCGGAGTCATACCGGTTCCAAAAGATGGAAATCCCCCATCCATTGTTTTGTTATATTTGCTTTAGCCTTACGTTATAATGAACTTATATCGTAAAGGCATGAAAGAATAATTTTGATTTATGGGCATGGGTCCATGAACTGGTTATGAATATAAATTGAATGAAATTATTGCTAAAATCATTTTAAATACAGAAACATTGATAATCTACGACATGCAAGCGAATTCCAATTTACAACAGTTTCACTTGTTTTGTTATTTTCGCCGTGTTTAACAGAAACGTAACCATAATGAATAAACGTAACCTAAAGAATAGAGGCTACAAGACCGATACTTAATTGTCGACTGATATTTGCATAAAACAAATTAGAAAGATTCACCAATGAAAAGGTTTGATTTTGAATGCTATGAGTTGCTTTTATTAATTTTATTCTTTTTTTCTTAAGAGGAATGCGCTTTCTTAAGCATGTTCAGAAGTTGACTAAATTTCAGGATTCTTATAACAAGTAAACGAAATATTGTGATCGACATATTATTTCTTCAATTCTCATTGTAAGCTCATGCGACAAGGCATTTTGAACATATAAGAATATGAAGATGAGATTTTGACAAGAAAATGAAATGACAAGACGTCACTTATCTTTCTAGGCCTATATTTAAAAATAGAATTACGGCTATTTCTTCCGTGATTTCGTGATTCTTTCAGTTTCATTGACAGAGGTGGCGCTTCTTGAAATTAAAATAAGGAACTTGGTAGCTTAGTGGAATCAGTGTCAGCCGTATTTTTTCTTGAGTTAATTTGGTTCACTGTGGGGTTGATAAGTAATCAGGTTAATTAATTATTAATGTTAGGTCCCCTTTCAATATACAGTTCAAATATTCAATTCGTGACAGTGACGGTAAAAGTCACACTCACAAGTCGACAGATGTGTATCTGAGTCAACGTTTACATTTTCTGGAAAATTCTCACGTCAAGTAATTTATAGCAATAATTCAATTAAATATTAAATCTTTTGGATTATTTGATGGTCATATTAATCTTTTGAAAGATATAGATAACTTGCTCAAATACTGCTGAATTTGTAATCAATGAAAATTTCAACTAGGTCCTGGTAATTTGATCAGAACAGCATGTTGAATGTTTTCTGGTGATCAAATTTATCAAATGTGTATCTTTGTTTGAATCAAATAGCAAATTTATTATGTAACTAGCCTTCCAATGTTGCCCCTAGATAGGCCTATTGCCCACTGACTTAAGGGACAAACTTGTCAGCCATTTGATCAAATGTTCTTTAGTCTCAGAAACATGATTTTTTTTTGCTAAACAAGTAAGAATATAGTGTTCACAGCTCTCAGTCAAAACTTTAGCTTCTAATTCATTGTGTGTCCAGAAGTATCTGTTGAGAATAAAAACAGAAAGTAAAATTCCTAGTTTGAAGTATTTTGGAAGGAATCGTGCAATTATCGCTATAATATGGCATTTCTAGTACTTCTGAAAATGGCAAACTATGAGCTTGAATTATTTTAGTGAGAATGGAAAACTATTTTTCTTTAGTTAAAGGAGAACGTACAAGATGTATGACGCACAGGGTGATGAAGAGACAGGAGGACAGTCCAATGATTTTGTTGATCTAAATGCATTTGATGATAAAAATGTTCGGCTGGGTAAGTAGAAATTATTTATAATGGAAGGATAAAGGCATCATATTTAAATTTGCTATTTAAGCCATTACAGGTTTATTTAAGCTATCTGTATGGAATCTTAAAATTAACTAGAAATATTCTTTGAAAATTTAGATTGTCATTACTTACCGCCTACCGGTATTAGTATTTTCTCAGGCAGATTTAACTGATAACACATTAATATCACTATCAGTAATGACCATATATATATATATATGGAAATATATTTAAGGTATAGTTCACTTAAGGCCTGGGCCATTAGTTTCCTTGTATTAGCCACTCTTGTCTAACAGAAACTCCGAAATATTGAATATGGTCATGACAAATCTTTTTGTTCTGCGCCATTATTATTATATGATTTTTCACAGACTATCAATGAAAATTATAAAGAATATGTCAAACTTTTTTATTTCTGTAGTGTACAAACCCTTTCTTTGGCAAATTATTATGTTTAATTTTAAATTATATATTTGTATATTGTTGTTATTGCAGGTTTTATACGTAAAGTCTATGCTATATTATGTATTCAGTTATGTGTAACTATGTGTATTATGTCTCTGTTTCTTTTTATGTAAGTAAGCTTATATTAATTTCAGTTTCACTTGAAAAACTCATTTTTAGAAATTATAGAAGTATAATAAATACTGTTCTCATAAGTAGGACCAGTACCAGTGGGCCTTGGAAGTCATTTCACATTTAAAGAAAATTATTAACAAATACTTGTAACTGTAACTGTACTTAAAAATTGTGTGTAATGGAATGAAATCTTGAATATGTATAATATCTGTTCAGACTTTTGCATGCTCACTGAGATTAGAACCCACAGCCACTATTTGCTCTATTCAAGCTACTATATGTAAAGATTCTTGGGCTCTTAAAACTTACAGCCTGAAATTCTGGTATCTGATGTTTATTTGAAGTTTTATTAATAAAGGTATGAAATGTTCCATATTATATTGTTTGGACTAAGGGTAGTTATTATGAATGACTTCTATATTACAGTGATCCCGTCAGAATTTATTCTCAACACAATCCCTGGATCTGGTACCTTGCCATGTAAGTTTTTACAAAATATTTAGTCAGTTGGAAATATTGTGTGCAGAACTAATTGAGAGATTTTCCAAAAAGCCTTTTGATAGAGGATGACAGAGCCCAATTTTTCACCAATATTCACAATGTCAAGCTATGACAAACTTTGTCTTATACTTTGATTATAATAGCCACCTTTCTTGTACAGAGGTTTGTAATTGCAGTGATCGGATTGGATTGTTTGCTAGTAAATACAGACCTTGACAGTACATCTGTTAATAATAAGCTAAAATGTATACAGTCTATCTGTCGATGGCTCTAATTGGTTGTATTTTCTGGCATACGATCCAATCAAATCATTGCGTTCTATGATACAAGAACAGTGGCCATTGTAGTCAAGGTATATGACAAAGTTCGAAACACCTTGACAGTTGTATAAGATGAATTTCACCTACCTGTATTACTTTTCATAATTACAATCTGATATGTGTTTGCCTTTTATTCAACAACACATAATAAATAAGAGTGATCTAAACTTCCAAATTTTTTAATTTATTGACAATTGACACCCCTAAATATATTATGAAACTCCACACATTTTTTTTAAGTTATTGATTTATTATGAAACATGTTGAAAGGTTTATCCCTATTATTAAAGAAAATCTTTTGTTCAATAAACTTTTATTATGTAGGGTATTAACTATAATAATATTGATAGTATTGGCTTGTTGCTCTGATGTCAGAAGGCAATATCCACTTAATATGATACTACTTGGAGCTTTTGTAAGTATAAGTCATGATTGGTTTATTGCCTATTCAAAATATTGTTAAGGGCTGCCTTATAAAATTTTAGCATGCAGTGTTAAAATTAGAAGAAAGGTGCTGCTAACTTAAACAAAAACTCTTCGGAAGTTTGTGAATTTAGAGTGGCAGAAATGTTCCTGTCATATTTGAAGATAAAGACGAATTTAATTTTTTATTAGAAACCTACTTGCTAGCCATATTCTAAAACTTGTGTATTCAGCCTGTTATTTTCACTGAGTTATTTTATTCTACAGTTTAGATACATTTCACTAATGTTTTATGTTGCAGACATGTTGTGAAGGTGTATTACTGGGAGCTGTTGCTAGGTAAGTTGTCTTGTTTCCTATTGCTATCATAGTCTTGCCTATTACCTACCATAATTTGTCTTGACTGCCTTCCTTGAAAATTTCCCCTTATTGCACACTGTCTTTGAAAGCCCAATCAAAAAAATGAGTATGATGTTAAATTTTGATTTCTAAGGAGAAATTTTTCTCAATATTTACCACAAATTTCACATACAACAAAATTGATTTATTCTTTATATTTACAGTCATTATGAAGCTGTAGAAGTTATAATTGCAGTAGGGGTTACAGCAGTAAGTAGTGTTTTTTTTGTATATGTATTCTTGGGAAGATATGAAACTATATTGTCCTACTAGCTGGCTGGCAAACTGTGACATGAAAGCCACCTACAATACAAGACAGTCTGCCATGAAAGTTCCTCTGGCACACTTCAACATAATGATAATGTGGCAGCAATAGTTTGCCTGAACTAGTTCTATGTTGTCTTGTGATCTCATGATTCTGGTAGTTCATACATCAGAGGCTGATCGTTCTAGACTACAAAGACAATGAAAACAAAATATTCATAATAAATGGATTCAAACTGATAATATAATGTATCAGTGGCCAACTGATAGAAGTTTAATCCCTAAAAGGCTCTACAGTTATGGACTATACTTAGGTCACGATATTAACTGTCACTTGACAAATCATTGCAAATTGCCAGAAGTAAAAGCTCTCACTCCAGAAGACACCATGAAATCTACCATTTAGTATAGAGACAGATTCAGCTTTACAGAAACTGCTGTGGATTACTGAATGCTGCAATACCAGAAAAATACACAGAAAATCTGAAATGCATTATAGTGGCAAGGAAGTATAGAGAACTGTGCTTGGCTGATGGTAGACCACTATGGTCAGTATTCAGTGGAGTATTAACACATGTGTCTTCTTATTGTAGATTGTAGTGCTTGGCTTAACAATATTTGCTTTTCAAACCAAATGGGATTTTACCATGTGGGGAGGAATTTTATTTGTGTTCCTGATAGTTTTGTTCTGTTTTGGAATCCTGGCATTAATCTTCCAGAATAAAGTAAGTCTTGATATTGTGAAAGAGTGCCAACTCAACCAAACTTGGTATGTTATATAATTGTTGTCTGATTTTACTAAACACTTTTATTAACCCTTTTGAAGCAAATTCAGGTTGATCAGGTAGATGCATATTGTATTTTTGAAGTTGCACACAAGCAATATTTTACCTTTGAGTGAAAAGTTCCCACATCTGTCTTGCCAATTTTATCAAGTTATTATAGTCTACTTGTTATTATTTCAGATTGTGAATATGGTCTATTCATGTCTTGGTGCTCTTCTCTTCTCATTTGTAAGTATTTGAAATGAAATGAATTCAGTTTTACATCCTTTATGTTAATGAAAACTGACAACGTCATGCAGTGTGCAAGGAGGGAAATTTTGGTCAGGCATTGGTCTACTTGTTTTTAATTTCCAACTGTCTAATTTGTCTTGTAGGCATGATAGAGACTACAGTTTTTATCTTCATCTTCTTGATGAGATCTCAGTCTTTATCTTTACATTGATGGAACTTTGTTCATGTTTGAATTAGATTATAATTGGATGGACTGTTTTTGAGGTTTTGATGCAAATTGGAATTGAAAATTCATTATAAAGCCAGTAAAGATTTAGATCGGTTGGTAGTGGGCGTATGTTACCTTGCCTGTCAAGCTATCTTTAAGTAGTTAGTCCAGAAATGTAGATTTTGTATTATCAGGAATGTTGGGCTATAGAATGATTTGACTTGGAGTCTGTTGTCCTAAAAGCTACTTATTCCAATGATACCAGTTTCTTTATTCCTCAGGCAAGCTCTCTAATATTTTCATTATCTCAATAAGGCCAACTTGAAATCAGATTTTATTTTCATATTAGCAATTTCTTACTGATAATAGATCTAATTTGGTGAGTTTTTTATTATTTTCAGTATTTGGTCTTTGACACACAGTTAATGTTAGGAGGAA
Organism: Lottia gigantea; assembly: GCF_000327385.1. NCBI lineage: Eukaryota > Metazoa > Mollusca > Gastropoda > Lottiidae > Lottia > Lottia gigantea. The sequence goes on from NW_008710245.1 coordinate 518,076, forward strand.
AACACAAGTATTCGTTATCACCTGAAGAATATATCTTTGCAGCTCTTAATCTGTACCTAGACGTTGTGAACCTCTTTTTGTTTATCTTATCCATTGTGGGTAATGTAAGGCGCTAGATTAGAACTGGAATCATTTTGGGTTAGTTATTTGAGACTTATTTAAGGGATAGTGTCACCTAAGAAATCAACTTTATCAGGTATAAATAACATTATTTCAGCCTTCTGTAGTGCTTTTTAGACTTTAATTCAAACTTCAGGTACTTCTGTAATTGAAAAAGAATGCAATTTATAAAAGGGGACTTTGGAAACTTGATTTGCAATTAGCATTCATTTACACCATTCACTATCACAAAGGTCCCCATATACCAATAGAAGTTATTGTAATATTGATGTCTTAAATCACTTAGTATTAGTATAATTGCAAGAACCAAAGAAATCTAACTGAGAATTGGAATGGTGCAAATCAATGCTCTACACATAAAAAATTAAGAAAACCTCTTTATAATCCTTTTAATTAAAGGAGGAATAATTATGTACAATGTGTCTATATATCGTACTCACAATTGCTAAATGCCATTCAAAGTCCTTAATTATGTACAAATTATTCTGTTTGCTAATGCAATTAAGGGAAGTAACTCTTATATTATCAACCTCACCATAACATTTGATCTTTACTCTCTAAAACATAACTGCTATTTCTATAACTATCAAAGCTGTTTTCTTAAACTCAGCTGATATTTTACATTGATATTCTGATATTTATTAATTTGTTGCAATGTTCTTAACTTTTGTGTCAAACTGACATAACGCATTCCATCAGTCTTAAGTGTGTTTTGTTATGACAGCTTTTTTGCTCACATGATTTATTATGCTCAGAGATCTGGTATGTCTCAGCTTTTATGCAGAATCTTTTTCTCTTCAAGAAAGGTAAAAGATTTTAATTTCTCTAAAAGGTAAAAGATTTTAATTTCTCTAAAAGGTAAAAGTTTTTAATTTCTCTAAAAGGTAAAAGATTTTAATTTCTCTAAAAGGTAAAAGATTTTAATTTCTCTAAAAGGTGAAAGATCTTAATTTCTCTAAATGGAAATTGTTCGTGATTTTCTCTAAATGGAAAAGATCTTGATTTCATTACATGGAAATTGTTCTTCATTTCTCCGCAAGCAAAATAGTTATTGGTTTCTTGAAATGGAATAGTTCTAGATTACACTGAATTGAAATACATGTAATTCTTGATATCTTTAGATAGAAATAGATCTAGTAATTTCATATTTTTCTATATTTTTAAGCTTTTCACAATATTATTTTTTACCTTAGGGTTATGATTATGTAAATATGGGTGTACCCTTATAGAATACTTATAATACAATAAAACCTCCAATTCTATTTATCTATAAGTTCCACAAGGGAAAGAGAAATCTAGACAGTTTTCAAACATTTTTTTACAGACTCGCTAAAGAATCACTGTTTGGTTTGGGTTTTGTTTAAAGGGGTATGAAGAAAAGTTCAAAAAGACTCGGAACGAAAACAATGTTGACAAATTAATTATTGATTGATTGGTTTAGCTAAAAAATTCCCATTTCCGAGATTAAAGTATGATTCGTCAATAAATTGGTGCATCTGTCCCTTTAATTTTATTGTTTTGAGGAATTTTTTAACTTTCTAAAGATTCTAGAATTTAGATATGATATTTTTGATTGATGTTTATGGTACTTAATGTTTTATTGTTGTTAACTATATTTTTGTTGTTTGTTGTATTGATTCCATATTAAATCTGGTCTATAGCTCTATCACAAGTGCTTGATTTTAGTGCTAATATATAACTAAGAAAACCTTATATGTTAATATAGATCTGATAACACTATAAACTAAATGAAGTCTTAAAGGGACATGATTCGCCATTTTTGAGGGGGTGATTTAGTCTTCAATATATGTAAATAGTCTTCAGAAATACTGGAAATGTACAAATATCGCATAATTCCTAAATATCTCAAACAAAGATTTATTTTCCTATTTCTATAGATGCCTTTTCTATATATGGCAGTGTCTTAAGATAATTCTGGACACACATGGATTTAAAGGCTCAAATTTCAACAGTGAGCTGTGAACAGTATTACTGATTGGCTTAGGTAAAAAATTCCCCTTTCTGAGACTAAAGTATGATTAGTCAAAAAATGGCGTATACTGTCACTTTAAAGGTATTTTTTGTATAATTTCTGCAATACATATCATATTTAAAATTGTAAGTCAGATATGTAGCTCTTTTACAATTAAAATAGAATTGTAATTGCAGCAGTAATTATTTTCCAGGTTATTTTTCCCCAAAACTTAGTCAATTGTTAAAAACTTGTAAACATATTATTTTACCCTTTTACTAAATTGATTATGAATTGATGAAATGATCTGTTTAATGGGATAACTTATATTCTAACTAAATATTCTGCGGAAAAAAATGATCTATAGAAAAAGAACATTCATAAGAAATTCATCACTGAAAGTGGAATTATAGTGATTTATGATTTGATCTATGCAATTCATTGCTATGACATTAATTGGACTGTATTTCCTTGTGCTTACACTGTAAAATAATTGCAAAATTTTCATTATTATTTATGTATTTCATAATACATGATTAGAGATGTAATTAATTCAAATATTTTAATTGTGTTTTTTGGTGGTTGTAATTTAATTTTGATCCTCCAATACCATTGTACTATACTCTCTTGTCATCTCCATTTAATATTATATTATGATCTGTTAATTGTTTTAGTTTATGCTATTTAATGCAATAAAAATTGAATTAAATCTGACTTTTTAAAATTGTAAAAAAAAAATAGGTGAATAAAAAACTAGGATATTTTCATTTCTCATAGCCGTCAATGGCAAGGTTGATCCTTGTTTCAACCCTAGTGACAAAATTCAATTGCCTAAAGCTATTGCAAACTGCTTCTAATAGCCACCTTTCTTGATTAAAGAAGTTTGTAAATCAGAGTCTTTGACAGAAAGTCTGTAAACGATAAGCCATAGTGTTAGCAGTCTTTGTGTCTATATTTCTCTACAATCCAATTGAATCTCTTAAAAGCAGACGGATTAAATTGTTTCATTATTCGCTCCCTTTACTTCTTTCACATTCTGAACTAGAAATTTTAGCAGGAAACCGTGTTATAAAAGCGGTAGAGGCGCTCTAAAGCAAAGTTTTACAACGAATAAAAAATTGAATTTTTCTTTGATATAGGCTACGCACCCTTTGAGATACGTCAATATTTTAATTAATAAGTTTTCTATTAGAGTTTCTGTCAATTGAATCGTTTTCCAAGACAATGTCAACGGGGTGCTAATTATTGCAATATTTCAAGACAAAACATAAATTGATCATTTAACAGACATGAATTGTGGAATATTTCCAGGATAATTCTATTGTCTTAACATTGGCATCTTATTGGATTTCACGTCAATTAAAGCTAAAAATTAATCAAAGGTAACAATTAACAATCTATTGTTTTTCTGTTTGTATTGTTTTCTGTGTAGAAATTAAACCAGATACAGTTTGATTCGTGGTTGGAAAGGAATTATTAAAAAAAAATATGTTAAGCCAAGCTCACACTGAACGATTTTCAACACCATCAATATCTTGTTGGACATTTGTTATTGTGAAGCTGGGACATATTTTACGCTGAATTTTCGAATTTTCCAGATCTACAGGGATTCAGTTGTAACTTTAAGACACCAGGTCATATACTGATGAATACTTACTCATATTGACCATTCTTGGGAACTTAAATTTTCATTCTAAGACGTGGTGTCACTTTAAGGAATTCGAATAGCATAAGTGACGAAACGATTGGGCCTAATTAGTGAGCCAAGAGACGACTTTAGTAAGTGCAAAATATGATCCACCACCCATTGTGAAACAAAGTTGTACTAAGTACGACAGACAAATTATCACTATTAAATTAATGTAGTTGCTTCCCTTGAATTGCCGAAATAGCCCAATAAATTGCATTTCAGTCAGACGTATCAGGAATTGAACTCTTTTACCTTTAGTTTCACATGTAGCATTTCTAATCGGATAACACATGACTTCGGATACTTATGGAACCTCGGTTTTTGGTAAAGTGTAGTTCTTTGATAGGTGGGTGTGCGAAATAGCTATGGAATCGAAATCGCGCTGGAAATCACAAGGTATGCTCATCCCTCTTGTGCACATGGCATAAATGCATTGGGTCAGACTATCGTTTCGGGTTAGTATGGTGTTTTTAATCTTATGGCGTTTATGAATTAAGTTATAGTCCACCGAAGAGAGATCTACCAATCAGAACCCAGCTGGTGACTAACTTTTATCTCCAAATGAAAGGAAACCTCGTTCGAAAGTTTTGATAATATCATGATACAACAAACATATTGTTTTCGTATTAATAGACCTAAAAATTCATTAGTCAACAGATTTTCGGTAACCAAAATTGATAATGCAATCGGTAGGTTTTTTGTGTGAGTGGGCTATAAATTCTGAAAATTACAATATTAGTAATTCCGGGTTATGTCCCTTTAACCATAATCTCCTGTTTTTTATTTTTATTATTTTTTTTTAAATGAAAAGGTTTCAAACATTCTAAAGATAGGCGTCTAATTGGTTTACACATGAATATCATTTACAAAGCAAAATGAGATGATAGCGGATTAGTGTGGGATTTAGACCTAATTTCTACCAGCTGTCAAATATATCTAGAACTAACTCCCTTCATTAGATGTTCTAATTTCGTAGTGTGAAAAACGGGAAATAGAGGATTAGCAGAAAGTTATATATGAAACAGTTTATTTTTGATGTTGAAAGAAATGAACATTTGTAAATGATTGAGAAATTGTTGGAGAACGAGTGTAGATGAATCCTACGATTAGATGGTTATTTAGTTTATATTTTATTATGCTGATGTACCGTTATATTTTTTTTAGCTGAAGCTGTATTGATAGATTTATCACACACAAAAAGTCCTACATAATATCAAGCAATACAGGCATGCTTGCATTATCATACCGACTTGCATCTTCAGAATGTCAAACTATACAGACTTATATACGTCTTACAAACGTCAGCGAATATGCAGCCACAATGCTATGTTCGCAATCTGAGAGCTCTTATTGGCCGTATTCTTTGGCGTGCAATCCATTAAATCGCTGCATTTACAAACCTTCGTGATTCCAGAAAGATGGTTATTGTAGTCAATACTACTACGAAGTTCGTAATAGCATGTCACTGTGAAGAAGGACAACCTTTGACCTAAAATGATATGCATTGCCTGACCTTTTCAATCCACAAACAGGTCCAGTAGACACGCTACGTACGTTATCCCAAACATACAAGACGTAGGACACCAAAAAATGATGTATGTGAAACTGAAATATATACATGTACTCCAGTATTTCAGTGGATCTTCAAAAAATATGCTTTCGGATATCCAGTCTAGTATCCTACTTGGTTGTATCTTTAAATAAGAGACTCACTGATCTTGTCTAAATCATCGTCATCATTAAAGAGTAAAATTCCAAGATTTGTCTATACGAATGAAATTATCAAATCTTATATTGTGCGTGTGGTCTTATATTTGTCGATATAATTTCAAATCTCTTCTTAAATAAATTGGTAGGTTTTGATGATAAAATAAATCTAACGGGATTAAAGTATACTTACAAAAGTTTACCGATTTTCAGGAAATGTGCTAATGAGAACCGCCCGTCGTTATTTCTAATACTCTCTTTATCTAAAGAAAATAACGGTCATAAAATTCAGTCATTTTCTTGAATAGTATATTTTTCTTATTTAAGTATATCAATATGTTGCGGATTTTGTTTTGAAACTTTCTTAGAATCCCAAGAAAACCAACTAGAAATAAACGATAGCATCATTAATATTTCCAATTGAAAATGTCAAATACAGTCACTTTAACTTGAAATATAGCCGATTGCAATTCCTTTGTGATTTTGGCTCATATTATGATACTGGCAAACATGAATATACATGTATATCATTTACATATAATAGAGCAAATTGTATAGGTCCTAACCTGCAAAGCCTATTTCAATACTGTAAACCGTTCCTTTAGCCATCGACAAAAAATTCCATGCAATCTAATGATCAAACTAAATGGTTTATTTCTTTGCATTTAAAAATATTAAATTAAATTTTTTAGAACTATCAATTTTCAAACAGACTCCAGAACATGTCTTTAAATATAGTGACCCGGGTTCACCTTATTATAAACAAGGTATTAGCATCATTCACAGACTTGCAGGCGGTTCTGGCATTTAAACCTATATTATTCAACATAACCAAAATATAGTGGAATTGTTGATTTAATTTTCTCAACATGATATGAAGTAAAGATAGTTTGAATGAAAATTGATAGAAGCAGGTGGAATGTTTTTTAGGGTATCGTCAAATGAAACTAATTTTCTTTTAAAAGGATTATTACTTATCTGAACAAATCAACAAAATATGACTAAAATTACTTATTCGTTAAAAAGAGTTTAATTTGAAATACACAGCTCTTTATTTCATTCGAAAGGGAATAGTCTTCTACATATTTACTCTGCTAAATGTTTTTCCTCAGAATAAATAAACCAAGTACTAACTATCCGAACCGATTCCGAATCAGAAAAAAAAAATCCTGATTCGCTTAGAAGTTCACAGAAGCATACGTCATATTTAAGTGACAATACACCTTTAAATGCAAAGTTCCTAATGTAATCATGGGCAGTCAAAAAGAGTAGGCTGTCTGTGCCATACAGGCTGTGCACATTAAAGATCCCTCGACAATCAATTAAGAAAAGGCCGACGTCACTGTTCCGGCAAAAGTTTCATCAAAATACACTTGTTGGTGCTGCCAGTCATTGTTAGTCAAACCATATGCGAAAACGTAAAACATATCAATACATCCTTTCGAGTGTAGACTGAAGATGGTGGAATGTAGCAAAAGAAGATGACGTCCATTGATGGTTTTTTTCAGATAAACAGGTCAAAATCTGTAAGGTTGGTAAATGACTTTGATAACAAATAACGACCAAATATATTCTGTGCATAACTATTTAAAAGAACAAATTTACCTTGAAGTTTTTTTGTTTGTTTTCTTTTACATATCGAACCTTCAGGCGTAGGGTTGTTCGGGACAATATCATCAAAGGAATTCAATTTAACCATTTAAATTTATCTGAACAAAATTTATTATTTGTTTAAAACTGTAAAGAGATATCATCTGCAAGACAATAAGTGTGTACATAGACAATGTTACTACAAAACACCCAAAACTTACATTGATAACAGTAATAAATTGATAAAAAAAAATCCGCTGTATCTTCAAAGACGATATACCGAAATTTGACTTCTGGTGATAGGCACGTGCCGGATAATGACCGGAGGCTCGAATGTGTTCGGGTACAAATTTATGTTTGTAAATTAAGAAAGATAAAACCAATGATATACGTTAAAGATATATTTATCTAGTATCTAGAAGTCTGAAGGCAGTTAATTTCCACATAGGCCATAAAAAATAGTTGATCACGGATCGATTTTGCTCGAGGACATTTCGGGTTTGATGTAACCGGTTTTTCTTTGGTGATCGTTCGAATAGTAGGCATCTCTTTTCCAAGACTTTCATATAAAAAATGATAATTTATCGGTCGTCTTTTAACCCAAAATATATGTACTAAATATACATTGATGTATCTTTCTACTAATATGTCATACGTCGATGTATCTTTACCTATTGTAATAACATTACATATTGATGTTTCTTTTTAATACACTGTTATTACATAACATACATTAATGTGTCTTTAAAGACATACTCATATAATATAAAAAGATATATCTTCTACAACATATACATCGATGTATCTTTTAAAACCCTACTCATCGATGGATCTTTCTACTAATATATCATACGTCGGTGTATCGTTTTAACAACCTACTCATACTCTATACATTGGTGAATTTTTGTTAACCTCCGTCTCATATTATATACATCAATGTTTCATTTTGATACACATATAATATACATTGATCTATCTTTTTGATACACATATAATATACATTGATGTATCTTTTTGATCTACATTAATGTATCTTTTTGATACACATATAATATACATTGATCTATCTTTTTGATACACATAAATATACATTGATGTATCTTTTTGATCTACATTAATGTATCTTTTTGATACACATATAATATACATTGATGTATCTTTTTGATACACATATAATATACATTGATCTATCTTTTTGATACACATATAATATACATTGATGTATCTTTTTGATACACATATAATATACATTAATGTATCTTTTTGATACACATATAATATACATTGATGTATCTTTTTGATACACATATATAATATACATTGATGTATCTTTTTAACCCATTTTCATATAATATACATCGATGTATGTAGTATCGATGTATGTGGTATATTTTTAACATTAATTAAGCAGCTTTAGCGCATTACAACCTTGACTCATTATAGACCTCTTATTTCTTTCACACGACCGAGCTCATCATTTGTACTATATCGATAATATTGGTCGAATGGTAAATAATGGTGTCTAATAAGTATAATCAATCCCTTAAACAAAGATAATGAGTTGAAACTATAATTAACTATATGAGAATCCACATAATGACTAGTTTGACTTGAATGACCAGAGATTCACCGAGTCTCGGAATGTTTCAATTAAGACATGTAGGTAATAATACTGGATATCGATTCTTTAATGTAGTCTCGAGTAAAGGAACATTATAACGTTAACTGTGTGCCAATGGGCTTTTAAGTCAAACACATTGTCAGGTATAAGTGCCCACAACTACAGAAGAGTTTGTGTAAATGGAATAAGACTTACTTACTGTAGGTGAACATACTACTTATCAGGTCTTACAATAATTAATATATAGAATATTTTCATTTTCTCTCCGACTAAAAGCCAAAAGAGCTTTGTAAAAAATCGATTATTTTTAAATTTAAATGATACATGGTAAAGCGGAAGTAAACTAATTGCCATACCATAATGTTCATACTAATATTTTGCCAATTCGTCACTCGTCCATATTTGCCAATTTCATACGTCATATTTCTCTTTTCCCTAAACATTTAAAGATGCTTTCTAGCCTTTCTGTGTACATCTATAACGCTTCTTTGTTTTTACAATGTTTTTTTCACTTTTCCTACTCCAGGCCTATCTTTCTTGTAATACCAAAATTTGCGATAGTGACGTCAAAATCGGGTCTTCAAAAGTTATGTCCTGAAGGTCAAGGGTTTAGGCATGATACCTTCGGATTTTTTTCAACCCGGATTTCGGTAAAAAGAGTCTAGTCATTCGACAATAAACTGAAGCTCCGAGTGAAGCTGTGAACGTTAAAGTAGTTAGGAATCGAAAAAGAGCAGGCTAATGCCACTGTCCTGGAAAAATTCCCTCATTGTACCCTGCAGGTCCTTGCCCGTCTTCATTAGCCCATGTGAAGCAGAAAAGTATGACGTAAAACTCCATTCACTTCATTTTTTTCAGTTCTGTCGGTGCATTTGTGATTCAGATACATAGGCTGCACAGAACCATTCAATTCCCGGGAACGGGCTCTCAATTAATAATAAATAAATTTATTTTAATATTTTGGATAAATCAAAACTAGACAAAGCTATGAGTAGACATTATAGAAGAAATGTCTGTAAATTATTGAAAACAGTCAAATTTAGTTGTAGTCATCACAAACATTTGGAAATTATAAAAATCTTTTGGTTTGATCTGCATATCCCCCTTCTACTCGTGACAAGATAAAATACAGTTAATACACAAATAACTGTTCTGGTCACTTACCAAAGTAGAAAGCGTATTTAAATGGAAATTTCCACGGTTGTTTCCCTAACAACTACCCTTTTCAGTTGCATTTCATATAATCTGCGAAGTGAGAAACACGAAAACTGTCCTAAGTATTATAGAAACTATACAGTTCGAAGCCCTTCATACTTACTCCAGACAATGCCAGCTTCGTAACCTTTTCGCAATGGTCTTAGCGATATTGAATTTTTGTTTCAAGTTGACTTGCATGATTTAAATTCATTCTTTTAAAGACTCTTCAAAATAGGTGAGAGAATGTTCTACTGTCGGCATGCGACAAGAAGATCTGGAAACAGAAAAGGGACGGGAAAAGAAGAACGTAAAAGGACGTTGAAGACTCTTGAAAATATTTCATAATGGGATGCTAATCATCATGATAAGAGGGAAAAAACTAAAAGATATCAGAAAGAGGATGTCTTAACAATTTGTTAAAAATGAATCGACATTCGTCAACCATAGCACTGGATAATTAACGAAACTCGTAAAGGAAATCGAATTGATGATGTTCAACTCCATAAGATCGTTTTAATTATGGCCTAATTGTCTGCGAATATCTACAATCAATAGAAAAAGCTCATAGAAATGTTCCCCTAGAAAAAAGCTAATCTGAAATGGAGTGGCGGCCATTTTGGACGGAAGTTGATAAGTAGAGCCATTAGTCAACAATTAAGTTTTCCTCTATCAGGAACCCATGTAGCGTCTCAAGTTGTCTTGTATAAGAAATACTAATTATTAGCCAAAGAAAGTCAATAGAAAATCATATTTTAAACTTATTATCTGGTGGGCGGGGTCGATATGCGTGATTGATTGGAACGGATATCGGTTGAAAGACTTGACAGCGACACCTAGCGACTTTGAGCATCATTTGAAATTCCCATTCATGTTTTCCCGTTCCATTCATTGTTTGATTTTTCAATTACGGTCAATTTAGGACATGACGATCGGAGAGATACGTCTGAAGTGATTCTTGAACTTCAAGCGTAACAATATGATTATTAAGACTATCTTTTATGAATTATCACGACAGCATGTCGAATGGCCCATAATGTTCGGGCGTTAATTCGAATACCCCATGTTGATTTGATCTATGCTTTTTTCATATGATCGTCTCTTTTTACCCAGCGTATAATTTTCTTACTATTCACGACCCCCTGCCTCATAATGTGAGTAATATGTACCTAAGTAGTAATTTACTGACTAAATGCCATATTTCATAAATGTGCACCATACCAATATCCACGACCCCCAGTCGAGTTGATTGACAACTTCTTTTTCATATTTTTTACTTTAGTCGAATATCAACTTCTGATAGGTGTATTATACAGAGCGAGCTTGTTAGTGTCACATATTTAGTCAAAAAGTTCTTTTCATTTCTTAACAATATTAGTTAGTGATAATTTCATCTTCAGTAAAGAAATTTAACCAAGATTCAATGAAAACGACACTCAATGAGTCTCTGAAGACCATCACATAAATCCTCGCCAATTTGACGTTTGACAGAAGCCGAAAAGAATCGCCCCATGCGTCGGATATGTAGACATAAAAGAAAAACAATACAATTGTCTCGCTGTATTAATATTACACATGTCAGTTAATTTGAAATATAATATATTTGTACTTAATAGAACCTCTTAGGATGAGCCTCGTTGACAGAATAACCATGACGGGATCAACATCACATAATGGCTGATCAGATAACGAGATTTAACGAAATTTCAAAGTCGTCTGTTTAAATGGATATGTGCACCATTTTGGGGGTTTGATTTTAATCTTGAATATATTTAAATGGTCTTCAGAAGTACTAGAAATGTACGAAAATAGCTCAATTCCTTTAAATATACTTCAAACTAGGAATTTTACTCACTTTTCCGATGTCTTTCTATAAATTACAGAGTATCTTAAATTGACGAGTCGTCATTTAAACATTTAATCGCGGATAATTCTGGACACACATGCATTTTAAGGCTCAAATCTCGAAGGTGAGCTTGAACACTATAACTGATTGGCCTAGCTAAAAAAAATTCTTGTTTCTAAGACTAAAGTATAATTGGTCAAAAAATGGCCTACCTGTCCCTTTAGGTAAAAAAAAAAAACAACAAGGACACACCAATCTTGGGCCTTATCATTAAAATCTCAACTGAGATCAAATAGAATAGGCTATTCTGATTGGATAATACAATTAAATTTAAAATCTATTGATCGGCCAATCAAATGTCTGGAACACTAAATTCATTGCAAATTAGGTTTTCGAAAGTTCCCTGGCGTTGGAAGTGTAGGAATTTCAGAGAATGGAACATTGTCATTCAGATCAATCTCTTGTTCTGACGGAAGTGGAAGTGGACTGGATTTATGAACTAAACGATCTCTTTAATGTATTGAATTTGGTGACAAAAACGACATGTAAAGTTAAAAACCAGGCTCGTCAGTTAAAGAAATATTATAAAAGGCTTAGTCATCGACAGACAAATATTGTCCTCTACCCGGAAGATGATGCAGAAACATGGCCAATAAAGCTGAAAAGTAAATATCAAGGTGTAAGATTCGAAGGTTGTCTGATGAAAATCTTTCACGGAATTGATAAAAAATATTCTTTTCATTTTTTCAATAATATAGCCTCCAGACGAGCCGGAGAAAAGAAAATCCGAAGTAAATTAAAACATATAAAGTATAGCTTCTTTCATGGCTTATGTCTACAATTATTTGCTATTCCATTATACTGTTCTATATTAATAATTCATTGCCTTTATATAGTATTTGTATTAACCAGTCCTTGAGAGGTATTTGTACAAATTATAAGACACAATTTATTCTTTCTCTCAAAGCATTTCTTCATATTTGCTGCGAGATTTTCGTTACCGGATTAATATTCAGTCAACAGACACAATTTACTTTAGTGCGGAGCTATAATAGAAATAATTTGAATATCAGCTTGTTAAGAAAGAGATTCATTTGGCATTCTGCTACAGGTTGGGGCTTTGTCGTTTGCTGCAAGAACAATGGTAATTTTTCCTTTTCCAAACGCAGAAATGGGAAACTTTAAAGGGTAATGACCGACTAAAAATAATTTTCAGATCGGAAATCCCAGTTCGTATGTAATGTAATAAAAAAAAATTGCGTTAGACGGTGATGTGAGCATGGTCTCTTTTTGAAAGTCAATAAAAGGACCAATGTTATCTCTGTTTAGTCCAGACACAGAATGGAACCCTTTAACTTAGTCTGGCGTAAGCCTTTATCTTAGTCTGTCGTATTCACAACATGACTGCAAACATTAATGCATTTATTATAAGGTTATAGAATTGTTCACCAACCTAATTTTACCTTACATAACATTAAAAAAGGTCTCTTCAGTCATCGTATTGAAAGATCACAATACTTTTTTCAATTAGGTTATATGATTTCTATGTTGCTTAGAAAATTTGTTGGATAAAGGAAATAATGGTGGAAAATGTTGATCTTCACACTAGAAAGGACTAATGGACCCTATAAATATATATATGTATAGGACAATTGCAATAAATGCTTCTATAAATAATTTACAGAAGTCATCGGCATTAAATTTTTTTAAAAGATTGTCTTGTTTCTGTGTTGCTTTACAATATCTTTTTTTTTACATATGCCCTTGGGATTAGTGGTTGCTCTTTCATTAGAAGATAGCAGAAAAGTGTTAGTCAAAGGTTACGAGATTAGTGTCATTGATTTCTTTGTAATACCCCATGTAGTGAAATGTCATTTTATGCATTCGTCGTTTATTGGTGGCCTTCGGTTACTTCATTCTCCATTTACCTTTAATCATAGCTGGAGAAAAATGTAATACAAAGCAATAGAGAATGATAATTAAGGTCAAAAGGACGAGATTCAAAGAACTGTTAACACATTTGATACATTTAAACAAGAATAATCCGCATAAACAAAATAGTTCCACCTGGTTAGGAAAACAAAACATTGTTTAGCCTTTTCTCTAAAACATATGGTACCGAAATGGAATGGGAGGTCAAAATATTGTTACCATTATGTGTTTATAAAGAAACAATTTACCGTGGCATTGATACAAGTTTGATCGAGCACAAGGCCCATAATGCAACATTTTTTAAAGCAGACGTTCTCTCTCAGTTTTACCAGTAATATACACGCGTGTTTATTTACATGCACGTGCCTTCCCAGAAAGTTTATATTTGCAGAAATTCAAATCCGCTTTCCATACAAACCGTTTTCTGAAGTGTTGTCTTTTACAGCATTCGTCTTTCCGAGTTATTGTAAGGCAGACGACCCTCTTAGAGTCAATCAAGATGGCTCCAAGACTAAATTGGCTCTTGACCTTTCAACTGTAGTTGGATATCATATTTCTGTAGGCTTGACAAAGGTAAAATCGGTCGGACGATTCATTCTACCTGCAGCAGCACTGGAGGTCTTCATCTTTAGTTCTGGTTGCGTTTTGTTCATGTATAACAGTATACAGCCATATTATTTAAGGCATCAAGTCCGTTAGCAAATCTTTACAAACAGGAAGCCGACAGAGTATGGGAAATCCACAAAGAGCTAGGTTGGATGTACTGCAATAAGTGTAATAAATTTGATCAGAGAGATAATTAAGTTACAGTTCACGTTTATTTGAATATTTTCTTCTTGTTGTTAAGTCTTTTGAATATTGATGGATGCAGACATCTCAAAACAAAATGCTTTTTACTTTTTCTTTAGTCAGTTGCCTTAACTAGTAACTCATGTTGCTTTTCGACACACCATAGGCTACGCTATCACCCCCATTCCCACTCCGATCTTTTCTCCCTTTGTGAAATTTAGATTATTTATATCATCTTTACAGACCACGGGATTCGTGAGCATATAACTATCAAATGACACACTCAATATCAAACTTATCTGTTCGAATCTTTAAATAACGGTTTTATTAACTTTCCTCATTAAACTGAGAGGAAATCATTGTACTGTTGTACTGTATCGGACCTATTATTTTCACGATTCGTACCACCTGAGTTGATCCCTGCACAAAACGTAACCAATATTTAACACGAGCAATCTGTCATAGAACAAAACTGATCTGCAGTCACCCGTCAAAACTAATGTTCTTAGAATTAGTATCAAAGAAATTTTAGCTCAGAATCATGTCAGTGAGCATTAGTTGTTAACGTCCACGCATTTGTTAGGTTTCTGATGTCCCCATAGACAAAACGGGGTACTGCTAAATAATAAGGCTTAACTTATAAATTGAACCAAGATTGTATTAGTCTTATACGTTTTGGTATTGCTAATACAAATAAAAATCCGTTGTATTTCCCTTAACTTCTTTCGATACGAAAACAAAAGTATTGAACTTTGAATAGTCTTGGCAAAAACTGTAGCACGACAAAAATTTCATGAAAGACATGTATGTTGTAAAGCAGAGATTTAGTCTACAACTAAATAAAACAGCTCAAGATTTTATGTTACTTGACAATAAACAGCATAACGACATCAAAAAATTGTTCTAGTATGTGAAATCTTTTGATTTTTTTTCACCAGATTGTTTAAACACGAGTATAAACAGTTTTAGAAGGTAAAGTAGTTCGTTAGAAGGATCAATAATTAATAGAGAACTATGAAAAGAAGAGATTTCTACCTAAGATCGCTCTTTGTATTAATATCTCAATCGATTTTTAAACATGTTTATGCCATCGTCTCATCAAAACAATTGAAAGGTTAAATAGAATGACTTGCAAGGAAGATTGGTTCAAGAGCACTTTATCTTTGCCCCAGTCTACCTATCTCTTAATGTGGATAGGTTTAAGTGAAAAGTTTGTGTTACTGCCCTTTTCTATTGTTGAAAGTGCGACCGCCCAGTGCTGGGAACTCGTAGAAGCACTCTTCATTTAGGAGGTAAAAAAAGAGTCACTTGAAGATGGCAGCCATTAAGAGTTTATTATTCTTCATTATTTTAAGCGTTTCTCTAGATTTTCTATTAAGAAAATAAAACACCTTTTGTAAAATAAATTGAAAGAAAATTTAATGTATTCTTTTACAATAAAACAAGTAAAATGTCTTTTGTACGAAATCATAAATATTTATTTCCCTTGTTTTCTTACGGATGTTTCTGTGATTGCGCTCCGCCTATGTTTCATATTTTGAAAAGCTAAATTAATATCTACGATAAGTCCATTAATGTTTTCTAATTGTATATTGCCGTTATGTACTTGATCTGAAAACATATTTTTTTTCTTTTTAAGATTAAGATTTTAAGATCAGAGATCAAACAATAAAAATTGTGTCTTCTTTTGTGAGAAATTTCATTAATGTTATTGTAATGAGATGGTGATTAATTTGTTCTCAGTTTAAGATGTACGTTCTGAAACTTACAGTCTTCAGTGGATATATCATACTTTCTTTTCAAAAATTATTGCACAAATCAATCTTGAATTGCTAAAACCAACCCAGAAGAATAAAAAAATACATAAAATGGAATCAGTATGTGCTTCCCAATGACAGCAAAAACCAAAAGTAAGAGTCCCAAAGCGGGCCACTTTCATAGAGGTGGTGATCATATTAACTAGACAACGCAATAAGACGTAACAAAACAAAGCTAGACTTCTGCGAAAAGAATAAGCAGTGATTTTCTTGAATCTCTTTGTAAAATAATATTTTGTATGAACATTATTAGATAAGTATAAATGACCAGAGGCTATTGAACAACTGACTCGGTTCGACTCTCGTTCTTTCAGTCGTATAAGTTTAATAACAGACAAGTTTCCACTAGAGTGACAAGAGCGTGTATAAAATAACATGATATAGAAGAAATGACCATCGCCTAGAGTTATTATCATTAAGACACTCTTACTTAGTTTAATTAATCGTGTTCCAAAATACACAATAGGGAAGGCCAGCTTAGACTACGTTGTTGATTTGGATTTGCCTTAAACTGCGAAAAAAAAAAACATTTTTCGTTACAATATTTTGTTTGAAATGAAAATTTACTATCAAATTAAGGAAACAATATTAGAGCATTGCATTCCCCAGGACACGGAACTAGCTTTCAAGAAAGAAGGCCCATAAGCTATACTTATGTAAACATATTCCCATATAGGTTGTGTCTTCTTTTTTTAATCTTTGAATTAGATTCTATACATAAAACCACCAAGGTCATTCATGGAGGAAGTCTTTCTTGTGTATTCTACAACCAGTATGTACTTGTATTTTAGATTAGAAAAATTCCACGAAAGGAACTCCACAACAATACATGCGTCTTGTTCTGATCCGCCAATTATTGCAAATGATCGTATTGTTCAAATTGTTTTGGGTCTTTTACTAATTGGACTCGAGTTACCAGACCACCTGTGTAGACGCAGAAGAAGTTCAGATTTAGTTAATATCCCAGACTACTATCTGATCTGTAAATTAAATAAACCCATAGAAACTGTACAGAAAGAAACACAGTTTAACTTCCAAACACCTGCTTGATTCCAAACTTATTCAAACCAATAAATGACCATTTTGACTCCTGTTTCATTTGCCATGTTTGAAAACACAGAAACCCATTAATGCATTATGACCGTAGATTTGACCCTATTTAAGACCTAAAAGTGCTGTGCAAATACTACGAAAAGATCACTACTTTCAATGTTTGGTTTCGTTGACAGCTCTTATGATCATTTGACTATTTTGACATAGGATTCTAACTATTTGCATCACTTAATCCAACATTACAACCATTAAAAGTATTGTGAAAACGATCTTGAATGGTAGTTACAAGGTACTTGTGCCCATCTTAAAACCTACTTGAAAACATAATATATTACATATAACAATAATTTGATGATATAAGCTTGACACTCTCAGATTGTGATATGTTCTTTATAATGTTTACTATTTACAATTGAATTAATGTCAAGAAGTGTAACTTATGTGTTGCGCTGTTGTACTTCCTTTGACAAATAGAAAACATATCTTGCATAATATTACATTAACATACAAGACTGTGGTATTTTACTTTTTCCCATCCTTCTGTTCTCACCAACTGTTACCTATGCATATAGGCTTTCTTTGAAAAATTTCATGTTCTGCAGAATTGAATTTTAGTGTTTTTTTGTGCTGGTGGCAAACCCCGTTGGTTTTTTCGTGAACATGGCATAGTTTTGGCTTTTTTTCTACTGATATAAGTTAAAGGTATAGATTTTTGGTAGCAATTCGGTTTTTGTCTGTGCCGACGGTATAACATCTTGGTATTTCGTTTCTATTTGTATTGAAGGATGCCTTTGTGCCGGTGGTATATCATTTTGTTTTTTTATGCTGGTAGATTGTTGATTTTTTTCTCTATGAAATGGGTATTCGAATATTACATACGTCTTGGATTAGATTTGGACTAAAACCGCATACTCGATGATAACCATATTTTCTTAATCCTGAGGGGATTTTGATAAGAAAAAGCTTGAATTAAACAGGTGTTTTACAAGGTGGTTAACTATCTCATTGCCTATATAGCACGTGTGTTGACATATCTTTTTACCTAAGTAAATACTTGCCACTATATCATTGTATTTATGTTATCTTTTCATTTTAGTCTACAAATGTAAACGAAATATGTGAATGGTTAGCACAAATGGTTTATTGGGGGTGAAAATCAATTTAGAAAAGAGGTCTTTAACGCTTTAAAGCATTAACAAGGTCGGACAATAAAGAAGACCCCATTGATAGCATCGCCCAATTTATAGGGGTTATTTTAGTTATTGGCAAAACAAACAGTTAGTAGGATGTAGCTCATGGCACTTCTTCATCTTAGAATACAACTGTTGTGAAAATAAAGATAAATATATAACCAAAGTTTCCATGTCAGTGCATATTTCTAATAGTGTTATTCTTGCTATTCAGTGGTAAATAGTAGCTGCCCACTTCAAATTTGATGATAAAATAACATGCTTATTTTGAAAATGTGGAGGAATTTCTATGAAATAATATGATAATAGTTTGGATAGGGTTTTGTTGACTTAAACTTTCGAGCGATAAAATTTGGTGACGGCAAATGGAATTTTTATCCTTTCTTTAATGTGTCACGATGGACTTCGTAACATAACAACGAAACTACAAATTATGTAAATGGAACACTGATTTGCCGTTAAACAAAGGTAAACTGCAAACCATAAAGGTAAACTGCAAACCATCAACGCATTTTGAAAAAAATTGAACTTTATGTAACAAAGATATATAGCTCTTAATATCCAGGGTAGTTCCGATGGATTAGATGCCTACTCTACCTACTCTCATATTTTGCTAAATAGCGCACTGTAATTTAAGTATATCACTAAGGAAATGTACTTCGAAGTTATAAGTGATTAGGGTGATTGAAAAGTAACCAGTTACTATTCAATATAAGGCACTGGCACAGGGTTAAAGTTATGTTTACAATAATTGTGATGCTAATATGCAATGAACTAAATCGTACAGATACATTGATGCAAATTTGTACTCGTAGAAGATCTGTCTGAAATAAGTACTTTAAGGACAAGGAGGCCGAAAATAAAGGGAGGGGACTGCCCACAATTAGTTTTTTTACGCATGTTTTTAAACTACATGACGCATTTGTAAACATTAATACGAAACGAAGACACATTCCGTGCAATCATTTTTATCAATTAAAATACTCTAATGAGCTACATTTTTATCAACGATTAATATTTAAAAAAATAAGGAACAATGTGTGAATCGATCTGACACTTGAAACTATACTTTTTGTTACCGTTCCTTTTTCCTCGGCACATTAAAATTACAAACATGTCTTCGTGTGTTGAAAGAAATTTACTGAAGCGCAACAAATATTCACTCTTGATGGAATATTCTGAGATTCTTGAAAACACAGTCTTTTCTTCTATCTACTTATTAATTCATGACTAATGAATTATCTCAATGCTTCTTACACCCTGTATCGTTAAATCTCGTCAATTATCGTGATAGTTAATTTTTATAGAATAGCTCATGCAATTTCGTCATTTTTTATCAATCACCTTTTTTGCATGTTTCGAATTGTGAGAGATTTGTCTTACAAATTAGGTGAATGACTTGGAGAGGGGTGAATGATAAATGTACCAAATTAACAAATTAGTTTAATGTATCAATAAAACAAAATTAGCTCAGTGGCGTTTCTAGGTAACATCAGGTGAGGGGCCGCGAGTAGGAGCCACAAAATTTCCTAAGGGGCCACAGGCCAATCTTTGTAAAAAGATAAAAAAAAATTATAGTAGGGGTGTAGCGGGGTGGGGGGCACGCCAGCGGAGTTAGATATGTGGAAAGATGGAGTCGACTAAGGTTAAACAGAATCTTTTTTAGTTTATATCGACTGCGATAAACCGCTTAGCAACCGCTTAAAATCTCAGATTGTGCCAGTTTCCAGATCCACATAGTAATCAAACATTGGTTGTGCTCTCGCGGTAGGCGCTCTTTTATTTCGTGTTTGAATACAATATAACTTTTAATGAAAACTCTAGTTATCTTTCTGATTGAATATTGTAAAAAGAGAATAGAGATAAAAAGATTTTTGAGTAGCCCATGGCGATCGGTTAAAGTTTCTCATAGATATATTAATAATGTAAGCTAACTTTTAAATGATAGACCACAACGCCAGCGATAAGCTAAAATATATATTTAAAGTAAACTTGGCTTTATTCTATACAATTATTTTATGTACTTCTTCAATGATGTTTTACCAAAGCATCTTTGTTTTATTTAAGTTGAGATTTACTGTTCAATATACATGTACTTCTGTTTGTTCAGTTCCTCTGGTAGTCTTATCATTTGACAGCTCGTGTGTTCTAAATAATTAAGACCCCATCTGTATTTTTGAAATTATCACATTATCATCATTACAGAGCTTAACAATCACATTCTTTGAAAAGGGCACATTGGACAAAATGGAGCTTGATTTCTTGAAACAGTCTAAAACATTTAATTAAGTACTGCATTCAGATAAAACGGTATTTGACCTCGGACTATTAACATTGTCATTTGTATGAAATGTCTCATAGAAGAATATGACGGTTAGGCTCCTTTAAGATATATGTCCATTATCCAAGTATTTGTCTTAATTGAAGAGATTATGGAAGTTTTTCAAGTGTTTTATGGAAGTATATTACTAAACATATAAGTGATTTCCATTAATATACTTATTTTATTTTTTACTATATACCTCCTATTAATAGGGTCCATTTTTATAAAAAAAAAATATAAACGTTATTGTACCATGTTGGACAGCAGTCGGTATTTCTGAGATTGTGAGCATATAGTGAACCCGCCTCATAGTAATCATGGCTTAGAGTAGATTATGTTTTTGGAATTGGCGCAGTTGCCAAGACATCGATGCATGAATATGTCATTTGACATCTAATGTTTACAAATCTAAGACATTTATCTTTGATCCCGGAAGGATCGTGCATGATGGCATGATCAAATAAAACATCAGCAAAACTTTATAAGGCATTTGCTTTAGGTATTGCTTACAATGCAGTCGGGCCTATCTTAGTTCTAAAAACTCCAGTTGGCTGGAAGAAAGTAAATCTTTTAAGACCATTTTAAGAAATCGAACCGAATTCATTTCAGATTTGTGTCTATGTCGTGACTTGGGTTTATTTTCTTATTATAGTCAACTTTGTCGCCTTCTTAATGACTTGGTACGGATGATGCCAGAGTTATTTACCTTCCCAGGAGATCGGCTTACAGGAAGTGAGCTCCGTGGTTGTCCTATTAAACTTTGATCCTGATCATGTCGTTGATTGTAAGAACTGTCATAATACACATCATTAAACCTCTAAGCAACTTATTTGTGAGACAGTATGAAGGCAATTACAATCATATCACGTCTTTGGGTTTTTAAAGTTGCAAGGCTGCTCAGAAAAGTCCATATACTGCAATATCTATGCATGGTTAGCAGATTAGAAGATTTTTATGTTTTTGTAAGGAATCTCAGAATTAACAGATGGTCGACATCATAATTTTGTAATGAGGTGTTAGAAGATTATGTAGAATTTTGACCTGGTGTGCTTCGGATTTATGTTTAAGATTCTCTGTTGGGATTTGCTAGTTATCTCTACCAGTTTTGTTCAAGCCCTCGTGCATTAGATTTTGGTCAAATGTTGATGGTTGTGAACAGCAAAATCCCTTTACACTCTTTGTGTATTTGAATGCCAACCTGTTATGCATAATGATATTTATATAAGTTTCTTGTTGAAAATTGGTGGTCGTTCTGGATTATCCCTCTAAAGCATGAGTCGCGATTTACCATTCGTACCGGCGCATTAGTGATAATAACCTTAGTAATGGGCTCAACAGCGCCTGATCTCCACAATCCAGCAATATGTATTCAAAATGTACTAATGAACTATACAGTATTGTTACTTTAAGCTCGCTAAAAGACAACATTACAATCTCTGTGGGATTTGACACCAATTATCCTAGACTCCTTTAACCACACGACCTTATTAAAAACGTCGGAAGATAGTTCAGAGACTGCAGGAAGATGGTTTTGTATTAGAAGTGTGTCTAACTTCATCTCACATGAGACCTAAATTCCTTCTAAGTCACCAACAATAAATAGGTTTGTCTTAGTCTCAGTAGAATCCGCTACATTGTGATATTGATAATGAAAATTAGTAAAATGTGGTGATCTGAATTCATAACAATTAGAAATTTGTCAATGCGGATCAAGATGCAAGATGTATGACCTTTCCGTTCTTTCGACGTAAGTCTGGTGATTTCTATTAATAGTCTGTACTTGTATAGGCCAACAAAATAAATAGTAATAATAATAAAAAGTAATAATTATACATATATCTTGATTTTTAAGTAACACCTAATCGTACACGATATGCTATAGCTTCCAGAACAGGTACCACTATAAAAGAAGGTTCATCTCCAAAACATCGCTTTTGGAGAGTTGTCATAGCTTTGATGACTGCAGATGATACCGACTTATCAACAACCAGTTGCTTTGCCTGGAAATGACATTTTCTATGTGTTTGGTGCAGTCCTAACTTTCATGTAGCTGATAATGATATAAATAATTTTATTTTGCAGTAATACTAGTGCTTCAGTACTTAAAAAGAGATATAAAAAACATGACTATAACATTATAATCAACCTTTGACGTTTGATGTTCAATATTTCGCTTCTGCTTGAAAATAATAACATACAGTGTTCTGTTAATGGAGAAAGTTGTTTTGTGACAGATTGGTTTCCTTCCAGCTGTTGTGAGGACAAGAAAAATGTTTTTGTCTTTGTTGTTTCAAGTACGTCATCTCACTTTCCAATATTAACTTCTAGACGTCTCTTCATCCACCGTAGAATCAGTTCAAGAAGCTTGCTTTCACGTCTAGCCTAGAGCAGGTAAACTACAAATTGAATTTAGAACCGAGTATTTGACCGTTAAAGGCAACTTGTCAAGTGCAAATTGATTTACGTAGCGCGTGTAATGTCGTTTGTTCTAAAGACATTGCCATAACGATATGTGGATAGGATCAAAAGCCCAGTCTCTTAAGATGTGGAAAATTTGATTTACTTTTTACTCAATCTAAGCGACTAACTTTTTTCTTGTCTAAAGAAGAAAGAACGGCCGCGAGTCATTATCGGTAAATGAGTCTGGGTGATTTCTGGTGGAAAAGATCGCACCATCTCACACCAGACAATAGATTGTGATTTACAATTAAGTGATCTCCTCTTATCCATCGTCTCATTTCATCTTTCTTCTCCTTCCAGCCAAAATTGGGCGAGTAAAGAGTCTAATTCTGATTCACTTGGCCTTGAAGAGAGAAAATGGGAAAAGAGTGGGATGTGATTAGCCAAGCAGATAGAGAATTTACCCATTTCAATATCAGTCACTAACTTAATTTAGACCAATGTGTCGGGCTAAGCTCCTTGAGCACTTCAATTTGGCGGATTCATCAACAATGTTGGCTAGTTGATAACAGGCTAGGCTGATTGGTTTCAATAAGAGTGGATAGAAAAGGACACTTGCGATCATAGCCTGTTAACGTCAACTTGGACGTCTTTTGGTGAGCTCATTGCCACAGAGACAACTGGAGTGCCCTTGACTGTTTCAATTCCTTCCATTACACCGTTAGTATTTAGCGTCAATTTTCACATATGGCACGCGAATTCCTGTTAATACCCTTTGTTGGAGTTTTCTCATGTCTTCAAGGGTCATTCAGACGGTGCCGTAGATTACGTATTTGAAATCAAGTCAACTCATTTCATACAAGTTCTTAAATTAATCAGGAGATTGACACATAAACCAAGTTATAATGTCACAATCAAATAGTTGGAGAGGATGTCTCGGTCAAGACCGGTAGACAGTTAAGCGGTTCTTGTCTTCAGTATTTGTAGCTTAAACCACCGTTTCCAATGACTATTAATCAGTGATGTAGATTTGATATAGTTTCAGCTACCAGTAAGCTACCAAATATGTTACTCAGAGTCAATGCATTGACTCACGACCATCATGTAGAATGCGCATGACTCCTTGCGGGTAGGCTAATCATGCATCCATGGAAACAGAATGGAGCTAGCTAACACTGACCTGAGCTCTACGCTGATATTCCACGTGAAAATGTCCTTTAATAGAGTGGTTTCAGAACAATACCTTATGATTAACCTAGCAAAATACAATAGACAACTGCATAGGAGGTTCTTCACAAAAATAAAAATACTTCTTATCTAAAGAGGCGGTGGAGATTTAAATCAAGGGAGATAACTCATCAATATGATTTGGCATTGGCAAGTTCCGGGAAAATTCAAAATGGACTATATCACTTCAAGCTTAACTATCTGTATGGTAGAATCACAAGTGTGTACGGTAGCTACGACCAAGAACATTATGGCTATTTCGGTTTATTTTCATTTCTCTTTGATGCTTTATTTATAAATGTTTATCAAAGTAGGTCAGTCTTTCATTTTCAATCAATCACATTTTAGTCTTGTGTTTTATTTGATAATCATGGTTTGATATCGCACCCCAGTTTGTCGGCACCATTGAAGATACATAGAGAAGATCTAAATATATTGATAACATCTTCAATTAATTACTCTTAAATTGATATACTTTAGCTAATCACGTGAGCTCAGTTGATAAAACGCCGAATTTTTTCGGGCAGAAATACTCTTAGCGATAATGAAACGGACATGACGTCTTGCTCGTGCAACATCCGGCCATTAATTGGTTAAATGGAACCGTCTGGAATTACCTCATGTTTCAAATTCCTGATAATGTCTACGAGATGAGATTACGTTACTGTTGTTTCTAGATGATTACTCGCCTAACATGTGAGCCGGGCATAGATTAAACTAGGCAAACATCTACTTAGACAAAACCACAGGGCATTTTTCGCCTCGTTTCATTCCGCAATCACAAAAGCTGCGTGTTTACGTCGTCCAGTCAAAATAAATCGACTGGCATGAAATCTGAATCCAATTTTTACTTTCTCATATTTACTGAGAAAACAAACCAATTTGCTGGCACTATAACTGGCTTTTGATAATTGAATTGATACTAGTTTAGAGTTTCCGACCTTAATCTTGGGTTTTCCCTTATATCCTTGCCCTTGACACTTAATCACCGCTCTCAGCTTTCTGAGACGCCGTTCCTATGACCAGTTCTGCTAATTGTATTGATAAAAGAAAATCTGTTTTAACCTCTTGGTCACCGTACTAATGTCCACACCCAGCAGAATGATCTGTGTATTGACACACCTAAAGCAGTTGGACAAATATCATTTAGACCCAGAACAATGGTCGTGGTTTCTCATTAAAGATTTTAAAGATATCAAAATATCACCATTTCTTGACATGAAATAGAATAATGAATTCTTAACTGTAAACGACTCGAAATTGACACGTTCAATTGAAAAATAAATATGGTTTTATTTGATTCTAAATGGCTGGAGGAGAAGACGATTCAGGAAGATCTTGATGACACTTTCGCTTCCTGCTTTTTCTAAATATGACCTCTTAATTGATATGTGTTGCCTGTTTCTTTGTTATTTGCCTGTATCTTACAGCAAACTTGTCTTTTAGATTTTCAAATGCAATTCCATTGTGGCAATATCAAATTGGATGGGAAACTTGCATTTATTAATTAGTCATGGCTCGGAGAAGACACACACCCATGAGCAGATAGTGACACACCAGTTGAACTAGCTTCAAACATTGTGCAATGACTGGTGTTCCGATAGTAATACGAGTTCATGAATATGTCTTAAGTTCGTGTTGCTTTGGTAATGGATCTCGGAATATAACATTTTATTCATACTTAGAATATGCGTACAGATAAAAACAGATAAAAGAATACCAATCATGGCCGCTTCCTGACAAAATGTTCGTAGATACATACGACATGACCTTGTACGTCTTCGTTAGCCTATTGATGATGTAAACTCTCATTTCATTTCTAAGTGTACTCTTCATGCATCTCTAAACTAAAGTGCGTGAATTCCCATGTTAAAAATTCCTCAGGTGTCTAATCCATGTATACCGTGACGCAACATTGACGAAAATCTAAAGGAAGTAGACCAAATACTCTTATAATTACTTATGACATCCACTTTTAAAATAAATGTCTGGCAAGTTTGAAGTAGTGTTTGCAACCCCCCCTACGCCCACGCCATCGTCAAATCTGATGATTTTAAATACCATAACAAAGGTGTATAATGTTTATGTACATGGTTTAGGCAAAGATAACAAAAACTGCTTTCTTTAACTCGCATAATCCTCAATTGAGATGTCAGTTTGCTTGGCCACATGATCCCTACGTAACAAAACCACGCCCTCTTTATCAAAATGTAACGAGCTGCTAAATACCTCGGGGTTCGAGTTACGTCCCCTACTGAGCCTTACACCACGTGTGTAAACTGTAACGTGCCATAGGGGGCAGTTCACTGTCTTCTCATTACATGTTTCGGTTTGTGCTCTAGATAATGAGGCTAAGTTTGTTCGTCAATCCGGTTACTTCTCGGTCCAAATTGGCTTATTGAAATTACCCATGAAGAAAGGATTGAGAGCAAATGGCGGGTAAAAATGGGGAGTTGAGGATTACGAAAATTAATCTTAAGCGAAGCAACGACATGATTTGGCTAATTTTTGATCTGCCAGTTATTTTATCGGGGGTATTTCAACAAAACCTCATCAAATTGGCTTTAAGTAATCAGAATTTCGCCACGAGGTAAAATTTTCCTTCGTTACACTTATCTTAAACCGATAAAAGATGAAATAAAATTACGTGAATCGGATTCCTCTTTTTCTTTTAAATATTTGGCACATTTCAGACCACCAAGTACTTGGTTTAAAATGGAATTCAAAATTCAATATGAATACATGATTGCACATGCATTTTTGAATTGTTGTTTTATGTTGTAGATCTGCTGTACTTGTGATTTGAAATACAACATTATTAGATCTGCTCATGGTTCAAGAACACATCAAACATTTTCTTAATCTATTTGTTGTGTTTCAATCTGGAAACAAAAAATTCTGTTGATATCTCCATCAGAATAATCATATTAACGGATGATGAACTATAGGCCCTATTTGTGAACAATTTTGATTGAGCGCATCAGTTGGTATGTGATGTTACGGAACCTGTAGACTTTATTACCATTCGTGTGGTTGATAATGATCTAGATATAATATGCATCATTGGCATAAGGGAATATTGATATAAACCCGCATCTGAACTCGCTTCAAGTTAGGAACATGTTCTTTATGGTTGAAAATAGCAAGATTATCTTACTCTCATAATTTGGTTCTTTTCTTGAATGTATTTAATAACTATTAAACTTGGCTAATTGTGGGCTTTTTAGGCGACAGGTGGGGCGGTCGAGATGATAGCTTGATGGAATTCGACATGTAGTCTGACAATCTTCAGTGACTTAGCACGGTTGGAACATCACCTTCGATATGTTCAAGCTGCGATCAACATCTTCTTTTATTTTATGAAAATATTAGTTCTGTTGATTTGTCGAATATAGCTTATCATTTTCATCTATTTTACATATGAAAATAAAATACAAACAAGCGGTTACTCTATGAAATGTTGTCAAATATATTATAATCATGTTGCCTAATATTTAGATATGTTCGCATCACATGGCTTGAAGAGGAGTCAAATATTAATGAGGCGCCATGATGTCGTCTGGGACATCATTCGTGGGTCGATCTTGGCACAGAAAAAAATGTGTGTGAAACGTATAACTTTAAAGGTACAATCAATCTGAAGGCATGTTCTTTTACATTCTCTCTAACAGTTCGGAATTGAAATGGTAGGAGAATCGACCTTAGTCCAAAAAGTGCAGATAGCCGAACAACAAACTTCAATATCATACGTCATTGTTCTGACTGAATTCCCTCATATATCGTTAAATGCCAAACTAGGCAAGGCGTGGTCGCGGAATTGATCTTATGGTCAAGACCATAGAGCTTTATTGGCTTAATAGCACCAAAATAGCTATTTATCTCTAACAAACGAATCAGGAGTGCAATATATACTTGTACGTAGGTTAATATCCATCAATGAACCTCGATCCAAAACTCCTCTGTCATTGGTATCTACATCTACTCTAATGATTGGCAAATTCGTTGTAGTTTACGAAGAGATGTAAGAAAAGAATAGGAATGGAAGAGTTGTGACAATTTGAATGCGTCTAATTGACTCAGAGTGCCAGAACCATGTCAAGTTAGGTGATAGATCCTTGATGATAGCCAAAGGTCAAGGAAATCTAAACAGGACATCGACCTACATGCCTTGCAGTTAAATCAGAAGAAGCTGCCATTTTTACTTTAAATAAGTAAAACAATAAACAATACTTTTATTGTGGGACATGATTTAGATTTTCTAACCTCAGTGGCCTTTGGACATGGATATCAGATCTGAAAGTGGCAATCGCAGGTGCTCGTCAAGTTTAATGATTACCCCCGACGATCAGTTAGGCGCACAATAAATGGAGGAATACTAATGACATGTAATTACTTACTAAGCCCATATCAACCTATTAGCTATCTAATTATAACGAGCTCCTATGTCTTGTGATTATCTTTGTCACTAATTCCGATACATGAGCCAGTTGTTGACAACTATAGCTGATGAGTTCCAAAACAGTAAGAATAGTTCCGATTAATATGCTATGAAATGTCATAACTAGCAGTAATATAGATAGATATTATAAATGTCACTCCTCCATATATTTTGCCATTAGATCAAAAGAAACGTTGGCAGTTACAGCGCAAACCTCCCGAGACTGGGTGTACAAATAGGGGGCATGCTGACTTGAGAGAGGACAAATGTTGATGTTGAAATTCTAAATACGGCAGCTCTAGAAAATCTCCCTTGGAGCGTAGAGAGGGTTCTGTCCACGGAAATTTTTGAAAAAAAATAATTGATTAGACGCATTCTGACATATATTTTGGATAGAAAAACCGCATGAAATCATATTTGTTAGAAATGAATTTGGAGTTCAACGCAGGTCGACGACATTCCAATACAGATTTACTATTACTATTCTTATTGTTAGTTTCAACGTTTTTTAGTAAAATTTTACTTATTACAGATCTTGTTTCTAAACTGTTTTCTTGTAGCGTTTATAATGATACAAAAGGTAGCTCGATGGCAAAGACAAGTATCATTTTCAGACACTTGCTTATCAATATATCAAATACAACAATCTTGTCGGAGATATCCCTCATAATAATTAAGAAAGATGGTATGACACCTCTAGCAATCGGTAGTGATCCAGATGAAACGACAGCCACTTTCAGATGAACTAGTTACCCATAATATCTCATCCAATTACCCCAGCATCTTCATTAAGGGCTACAAAGTGACATCATTGTTTGTTTAGTGACAAACCGAAGACAATGATAACCTTACAAAACAGTCATTCTCTTGCCAATTTGTGGGTAGCAACTTGAAGTGAGAAACCTTGATTGTAATCAGTCGTCATCCTGTTAGGGTAAATTAGGATTAAAACAGGATGCCTTGCTAACAGGATTTCATCCTCCCTATTTATCCAGTGTCAACCATATTGTTTAGTATCTAAACGGTCATAATGGACTGCCCAGCAGGGACTCCGAGGATCTGATGAGAGTTCAGGTATATTATTGTCATGTCTAATTGGATTGTTGCATGACTTTTTACAAGATAAATAGAGAAGCTCATGTGAAAGGAAGGGAATTTGTCACAGTTTGGATAATTAAGCCGTGTCTATCGACTGACAACGGAACTTCTCTGTGCAGGAATTCACCACATATACATAATTATCCAAACTAATTGAAAGTTTCTCAAATGATACAGATTTTTCGTCGTTTTTCTTTCAATTTTATATTTGTAAAGTAAAAATTATTTTTGAATGCATTAGTCATCTAGATCAATATGCGGCTAATATCTTTATTTTGAGTTCTATAAAATCAATTCCAACCTGTTGACGGATAACGTATGAGAATCTCTTACTTCTTTGCTACTGTTCTTTTGTTAGATACCAGCCCGAATACCAGCCCGAATATAAAGATTAATATAAGGAATTTGTATTTGTTTGAGCTTATTCAATACTTGTTATGGGGACATTCTCACACATTTTACTGTGTAATGTAGACCCAGAAATTAGACATACTTGAACCGGTTCTCCGCCAATATTTATGCACGGGGTCTATTATCTTCTCGGTATCTTTTTCATATATATTTGAACCAGATCTTTTATTATCTGCTCTGTATTTGAACCAGGTCATGTGCTATCTTCTCTGTAATTGTATCTATTTCATAAACATGTAAATAGGGTAAATATATTATCTGCTCTGTATTCCCATCAATAACGAGAAACCGTCATAACTACGGCGATACAAACTGATTTAATTTAGCTTCATTTTGCCTTTCACTCTCTATTAATTCTTTACATGGCATTTAGCAACTGTGAGTACGATATATAAAAACAGATTTATGGGATAGTTTTATGCAACGTTTCGACGTGTTTCCCCGTCGTAATCAGCGGGGAAAACACGGCGAAACGTTGTATAAAACTTTAACCAGTGATTGTTGTTCCATAAAGTTATGTCTATATATCTCTATTAATTGATAACTAAAACATAAGGCGTTTCTAACATAAGGTACATTATCCTGAACTATACAGTGCAGATTTTAAAATAAGACATATTAAGTATACTTCGTCAAATTGATATGTATATTATTCTTATAACTTTAAGTTACATTTAAATCGCAGATAGGTTACTGAAAGATGAGTTAAAATTCTAATAATATGTTATATCGTGTGGATATGCATACGTAAGTTCAGACTTAAAACAAAGGATTCTCACGATTGTCAAGAGTTGATCATTGGATGACCAATAGGTATCCAACCACTAACCTCTATATCTCCCGTCGTTAATGTGATTTTTAACCTTATCAAGATCTTGTTCAGTTTATTATGTCCTCTCATGATGACATCTTTGTTTGTTTTTATTACCAATCACCTTTTACAGATCGCCACGAAAATCTTTTTAGCTGTAATTGTAGGGTGCTTGTAGAAAGGCGAGAAGTTGATTCAAGACCTAAACGGCTAAGGATAATAACTTAACATGTAGCTTTTGATCTGGCTTAATGCGATTTCCCTCTTCACCATTCACACAGTGTCATTGGTCTTCATTAAATACGAAACTAACATTATGTTAGCTCAGTTTGACGTCGATGAATTTTTCCTTGACCCTTACCATGTTGAACCTCTGTGTAGCGAACCCGGACGCTTAGTGCATTAACATGGTTCTGGGTGAAATGTGAAAAAAATGTATGTTACGGAGACTGAAAAGTCTTGTTTCCCTATTTGAAATATATATACCCACAGCCATCAATCAATATTAGATATGTGGACTCTCCGAAAGAACAGCCGAGTCGACAAGCCCGGTCGTAGAGTATAGCATCAGGTGCTTCATTGTTTTAGAACACCTCTTGCAGCGTCGAGGTTACAAAATGGACACGCAAATGGATTTTGTTCGAATACTTAATCGTCACATACAATTGAAAATAACCGCCATTTCCTTGATCTGAGCGATTAATCAGGTCTAAATTCCATAGATTTCATTTTCAACCAGGCATCATCAGCTTGTGCTTCAGCATTCAGAGTTCACCATTCCTACCCATGATATACTTTGTCTGATCTTGTAATTTGGATTCAAATAGTCCCATCTATATTCGTGGTAGGTTGTAGTATGATACCATAACAATGTTGATAGGAATGTGATTAAACGAATAAGTAAATACCAGCAACCGCAACAATCACCAATTAATTCATTAACGTTCATTCCAATAATGACAAAGTGAGCTTCTGGAATTCGGACACAGGTGGTCAATTGACCATTGATGTAATTCGCAACCACAGTTTCAACAAAGTGATCAGCAGTTATGCAATAAGGAACTCCCCTCATTACGACAGTTATTTCAAATATTTAGAGGAGACTTTAAATGCATTAGGTGAATAAATTTACATCTTAAATGAGTGACCTAGTATCATTTCTTGATTTTCAGTTCTAATTCAATTGTTCACACTTCCGGAGCACCTTGTGTCACTCTGCGACTGGATTTGTCAACTTAAAACCCCTCTCGGAGTGTCTACGAAGGTAATATTGAATTTCTCAACAATTAAATCCTGCATATTAAGTATCGGTTTCTGGCACCGACAAATGCATTCAGACTCTTATTTACTTGAGTTCTTTTGAAATTGAAACATCGTAAGAAAATGGAATAGAAATGCCGACAGAGCGGAAGTTATCGAGGTATGTTATGAAACTGGTATATGGCTATGATTATTTATAATAATCCTAGAAATGTATCCAATATGTTAGAATTAGTAGAAATCTTACAAGCTTCATTAAATAAATTAACAAACTTAGAAATGTGTTCAACTCAGAATTGATACGAAACTAATTTTTTGTTATAACTCAGACCGGAAATCATCTGCTTCACATCGACAGAGTAGAAAATGGCGCGTAATTATGGGTAATTGGTGGCGTGAGAGATTGTTGACACAAGTGATGAGCGTAGAAAAATTTAACGAACGAGGGAAATGTTTGCTGCACTTGTCAGAAACGAATTCGACATTATTGACTGTTTATTTTGAAAACAATTTAGGGTGTAATGTTTCCACTGGTTAGTTTAGGTTCAAGATGTCCAACTATTTTGATCTGTTTAGCACTAACTATCAATACCATCGTCTCTGCCACGATGATGATGGCTTCATACTTAAAGATAACGTCATAATATTATCATTCTGATAGAGGAAACGTTTAGCGCCGGGGGTATTTTAGAAATTGGATATGGAAATTGTAGATTGCGTTACTGCTTACTGTTTAGAGACCAATGTTGAAGCCAAAAAAATAAACGTTGAAATGTTTCGTTTAAAATTAAAACGTTGCTAAAAACTTTGGTTCGTAGATACTTCACAGATTAGTCCATTGGTCAATCTGAAAATATTCATTGGTAGCGACTTTTACTTACTCCTGGTAACACTCCGTATTATTAAAAACATTACTGCAGTGAAGTACCGAGTAAAGTAGACAATGCTATTAGTATTATTACTCGAATCTTTTTGTACTACCTTTTTAGTTTTTAGCCTACTGTGCTCTTCTTCCAGATAAGGGTAACATTTCCTTTGGTTAAGGCTCTTGGAAATCTGAAACCTTTTCCAACATTCTTCATATGCAATAGCTATTATTTGAATATTTTGTTGCTTTCTTCTAATGTCTTCTATATATTATGTCTTCTAAATTCATCTATTACTGTTTGTGTTTGTGTATTGTTCTTGTACTTTGCATTATTTGAAACGTGAGGTCTAATATTTTGGTAATTTTTGATTTGGACCCGTACATTTGATTTAATTTAGAATATTTTATTGTTTTGATGTTTTCAATATCCATGTCTGTCTGAAGTCTTCACCTTTTTTCATTATTCTGGCTTTTTTTACTGTTTAAATCGTTAAAAGCATAATCGATTATGGCTTTTAGCTTGCTACCTGTACATGTTATGTAAAATAGAAAATAGAATAAAAAAAAAGTGGCGATTGGCTTTCTCATATACAAACACAAGCTTTAACTTGATAATATATATGATTTTATAGTGATAAGCCATCAATTACCATGTCAGTCTAAACTATTAGCAATTGATTTTAGATAGAAAGTCATCTTCTATTGAGAACACAAAAAATAACTAAATGCTATGTACAATGGTATCTGTCATATTTTCAACCGTCAAATCTTCTGGGACGAAATAATAACTCTGAAAAGTAGTAATCTATAGTCCCTTAATTCAAACGGATCCATTGTTTCTGAACAAAACAATTCACCAAATTAGACAACAATATACTCAATGTAAACAAATTATGATAAAATTATAGATTTTTTATACGAAACTCAAATGAAACGAAATTGTCTTGAGCGAAACAGACGACTAATGCAAAATGATTGACAGCTATAGGCCCAGAGAGACGCGTGCGCATTATAACTCATGCGAATCAATTACTGGAAAATGTCTATTATTTTACATCAAGTCAAACTAAATAATTTGGGTCTGATGAAAATATTGAGAAATTTGAATTTGTTTTTATCGTTTTAGCGAAATTGAAAATGATAAAAAAAATATATGAACATTTTGAATCTGTCAACGTTCATTTTCATTACATTTGTAGTGTAGCAAATGTTAAAATTTTATAGCATGCTTTTGATAGGAGAGTCATATGAATTTCTACAAAAAAAAAACATGGTTGGCAGTAAAATATATCCAATTTTAGATATCTTAACTTAAGATGTCATAACTTATTTTTTAGAAAATAACTGATAGGTTGATTTCAAGAGAAAGTTTATTAGCCAGTCGGAATTTTTGAAAGAAATAGATAAAATGACGTCATTATAGAATTAAAAATGAAATATTTTCCCTAAAACCGTATATGCAATTTTATTTTGTTATGGGTCTTCATATGTGAACTTTGATTTCTTATTTGCATACGAACCTTGATTTTTTTTTTATATGCATATGAACTTTGATTTTTATTTATATTCATGCGAACTTTGATTTTTTATATGCATACGAACTTTGATTTTTTTTATATGCATACGAACTTTAATTTTTTTTATATGCATACGAACTTTGATTTTTATTTATATTCATGCGAACTTTGATTTTTTTTATATGCATACGAACTTTGATTTTTTTTATATGCATACGAACTTTGATTTTTATTTATATTCATACGAACTTTGATTTTTTATATGCATACGAACTTTGATTTTTTTTATATGCATACGAACTTTGATTTTTATTTATATGCATGCGAACTTTGTTTTTTTTTTATATGCATACGAACTCTGATAATTTTTATATGCTTTCGAACTTTGGTTTTTTTTTATGCATGCAAACTTTGATTTTTTTTATGCATGTGAACTTTGATTTTTTTTATATGCTTTCGAACTTTGATTTTTTTTTATGCATTTGAACTTTGATTTTTTTTATATGCTTTCGAACTTTGATTTTTTTTTATGCATAAGAACTTTGATTTTTTTTATGCATTCGAACTTTTGATTTCTCTAACTGCATATACAAACTTTGACTTTGTATATGCGCATACGCATTATTTTCATGCTTACTTCATTGATTATCACTAATGATGAATAAATTGTATTTTCAATAAATTCTATATAACTAGGCGACGTCCTGATGTTATCACTTGCAGAAAAAACTTTTATGAATTATAAATACTTGTACAGCGTGGTTAGAAGATTGTATCTATATAGTTTTATCATTAATTTACCCAGCTATCTGTCACCAAAGCCATATATATTTTATTAGTTGTTTTAATATAGATCTTCGTCTAAAATTGTTTCTAGCCTCAAGCCACTTCCGATTTGATTTTATTTATATACTTCGACCTTCAGCTCAATCCACTGTCTTATAAATTAATGTGGAAGAGGTTTTAAAGGTATATTCGCAGTTATTTTAATTGCAATGTTGTAATAAATTGCGATGTTGTAATAAATTGCAGTGTTATAATTAATTGCAATGTTGTAATTAATTGCAAAGTACACGTTCATGTTGCAGTGTTGTGATGAATGGTATGGTAATGAACGAATGTCAAAAGTGGAAAAGTATACGTTACTGTTTCCAAAAGCTAGATGCAAATATCATGCTTTATACCCTAACATATATTAAAGTGAGAGCGTGGATCGTTTCCAATGTGGGACTACATGTTTTTTACTATGCATACAGAAAAATCTAGAGAGATAAGTGGGAGCACACTTTATGATATATATTATCTTTCTTGGGGCGTTTCTAAATGAGAATATATGCCAATAATCACAGTGGTATAGGAAATCTGCTGGTAAATGACCACAAATAGTAGCATTTATTTCCTTCAACGGACATAGCGTAGGTCATGCCTGGAAGCTCACTGATCTTGAAACACATTTATGGTTCTATATGAAAAATATGTGCGTCGAGTCCGTCACGTAGTCCACAAATGGGCGCGTCTTACCATTTTTAATATTGTAATTTTGATTATAAATTTGTCGTTTAGTCCGCAATCTTTATTAATGATTATAATTTCACACTTGTATAAAAAATCAACTGGTTTCAAATCAGAATTCGAAGGGCGAAGGTTAAGTTTCGACCTAAAAGATAAAGGACAAATATACGAAACTTCGTCCTCTGAATATTTGTAATAATCTCTGATTTGAAATATCAAGTTCCACATAAAGAGAAAAATCTATGTTCTGTTCATTTCATGGAATTGAATACATCATCTTGCAACATTTTAAGATAATGGCCAAGACATTTCAGTAATTAGCATTGTCTTCAGTCAAAACAACAAATTAATATCCCGATAGAAAGACAAAATTAATATAATAAAATAATTCTATACTTTGGGTGTGAATGCAAATTTTTTATTCTTAAGACATTTTTAAATTAGTAATAATTTCAATTGATTATGGTCTAGTATGAAACTTTTTGCTTTGATATTTCTTGATTCTTTACCCACGGTTTGAACAGCTAGCAAATATTTCGCAACAAAAATGGATCTTTTGATTTCAGGCAATAGTTTCTGAAATAATTATAGAATCTAAGCTGTAGTATAAATGTACAACTAGGGCAATTTTAGAGCTGCACAATTTTCAAAATCTTATTAGAATTAGAAGATAAAAAAGCAAGAGAAAAAAAAATACATCATGAAAGACAAAGAAAGTGAAAACATGTTCCATGATAATGTCTCGAGGCTATTAAACATGTTTTAAAGAATTAAAAAAATAACTGATTGTATGACGAAGGCTGTGTAAAAATATTATATTTTATCATAATCGTCTATTCACTTCAATAATCATTAGTGCCTAACTTAATCAAAAGCTTTACTCAAGTCACACAATCGGGTCAGCAATGCCTCGACCGTTTAGCTAATCTTACAATGCTTGTCTAATTATTTAGTCTCTCTCTTTCTGCCCGCTCTGTTCGATTTGTATGTTGATTGTATTAAAAGAAAATAAGATGAACATGGTTAAATTGCGGTCAACAATTGCACGAAAGTTTGAGTATTAACTTAGCCAAATTAACGCCAAGAAACGCTCGGATTTTCCGATTTTTTGCCGCAGGGCATGGCTGATCAAATTTACCATAGAGCCTAAATTTGGCAGTGTTTCTTATTAATCTTGACGCATAATTCTCTCAACATGACAGACTATCTCTAAAGAGACTCTTATAAGATTTATGAATTTTGAAAGTCTGAGACTAATAATGTGATATGAAATTGGCTATCTTGTATGATGAGTTTAAGAGAGGGGCTTGATAAGTTAATATGGCTATACTTGCTAATAGAAAAGACGAGTTGACTCTATTAGGATAAATATATTAGCTTTCTATTAGATAGAAGAGGTCAAATTGTCGTTGATGGCATGAAGAAAAGGGATAAACATTTTGATCACATTAGCTTCGGAGATTTAAGAGAATTTGTACGATAGTTTTTATTATCGAAGAAAAATATTTTTTGGGGAAAAATATGATTGATATATTAAAAAAAATCTAAAGTTTAGAAACGAAACTAAATGAGATTATTTTTTTTTTTTAAATTTTGCTTATTCTCCTTTTTTCACAAAGAAATAAATCTAATTAATTTGCTTCTTATAATATTTTGTTATTTACCTGAAAATGCTTTACTAGATTGAACTACATTGGGAATTGATTTCGGGATGATATACAAATTAGAAAATTTATTCAGCAATCTGAATGCCTTGCCTCATTTATATAGATTGTTTCTGGAAGGATTCCAAATATAAATGTTATTTTGACTTATTTATTGATATGGTACTATGCTGTATGGGGTGTTCGTCTCAGTTCGGGAACCAAAACAGCAGTTGTTTAACTCTTGTGGTTTACTCAGATAAAATAGATAAAATAAAGAGTAAAGATCAGAAGTTAAATATATTGATATAGTCCCTCCATTAATCACAGTCTCTATTTTCACCACCGTGTTTTATATGGAGGTAAAAAATACAATAATACATACCCACGAGCATAATAATAGTCTCATACAGTATCATGATTGACAGATAACCTGATGATTGACACGGTTACCACGACAACTAAGCACCCGATATCGTATCGACCAATGATATTGCGTATCATCCCCTGCATCGTTAAACGATGAATGATGTCGTCTCAATGATTAAGCCCCGCCCCTGTAATCAAATTTTAATGCTATCGGTGAACAATAGCCACTCCCCAATATGTCTGTTTATAATAGTATCGTTAAAAGATATTAGAAGTAGTTTTATCGTGAATATTAGAAGAGAATTCATCTATACACCAAGATATCTGTGGATTGAGACATTATTATACGGCATCATGTTTGGGTTGTGTGGCGTTGATACCCCTCTACCCGCCATGTTTCCTTTACCAACGTTACACTTTACACCACAACAAGTAGCCAAAGTATGTGAAACTTTAGAAGAAAGTGGTGACATTGAAAGATTAGGACGATTTTTGTGGTCGCTACCAGTGAATCCTTCTGCTATGGAAGCTTTGAACAGACATGAATCTATATTACGGTCTAGATCCTTGGTGAGTTTTCATACTGGGAATTTCAGAGACTTATACCATATTTTGGAAAATCATAAATTCACGAAGGAATCCCATGCAAAACTTCAGGCTATGTGGTTAGAAGCTCATTATCAGGAAGCAGAAAAGCTCAGGGGCCGACCCTTGGGCCCAGTTGATAAATACAGAGTTCGTAAGAAGTACCCACTGCCCAGAACGATATGGGACGGGGAGCAAAAGACTCATTGTTTTAAAGAACGAACGAGGAACTTGTTACGGGAATGGTATTTACAAGACCCTTATCCTAATCCGACAAAGAAGAGAGAATTAGCTCAAGCCACCGGACTCACCCCTACACAAGTTGGTAATTGGTTTAAAAATAGGAGACAAAGAGACAGAGCTGCAGCAACAAAAAATAGGTAAATAATTTTTTTTAATTTATTCCAGCATTACTGTGATATTTTTTATTTAAAAATTTAAATTATTTCCAAGCCTAATAATATACTAGCTTTTAGTATTCAGTACTATTTATAGAAATTCAGAAATAATCTTTTTTCATATATTGCCATTGGGAATAATTGAGTTTAAAGAAAATATTTATTTAGTTGTGCTTGATATAAATATTTTGTAAATGGAACATTAATTGCTGATCTCCGTATAAGACAGTACGTAGCTCTTTCTGCATCAAAAACTTCTTAAAGCAAAAATGTAAGATATTTTTGTGTAATGTCGCCGATATGCTCAGGGGGAAATCTGATAATTTTCCAGCCACGAGTCTCCTTGATAAGATATCGCCGCTATTTTATCGAAGAATAACTTTTAATTCAGAAATGTTTAAACCATTTTAAGATATGCCCAAGGCTTTTATTTATATTAATGAAATAAATTGATTGTACTTTCGTCATCAATTTAACGCTAGCAATATATATTCTCAAAATTATAATCAAAGGATATTTGAACGCT
Organism: Lottia gigantea; assembly: GCF_000327385.1. Lineage (NCBI taxonomy): Eukaryota > Metazoa > Mollusca > Gastropoda > Lottiidae > Lottia > Lottia gigantea. Next base: position 557,983 of record NW_008710245.1, read on the forward strand.
GGGGTGGAGTTTGTATGCACTTGATATGAAAACAGATGCCAATAACAAAAGAATGTTCACTGATGTGTTTTTTCCTCAAATACGATCACGAAAAAGCTTTCGACTGACTGTATTGTTGGTTATAATTATTTATGCTTGTTACATATATACTTAAAAACCTATTCTGTCAATCGTATCGAGATGCTTTTTGTCAATAGGGATGTATACATTACGTTAAAGTAGATTTTTCAATTACATTTATTTACTATCAAACATTAGAAAAGTAGACTGAACTCTCTCAGCGACGCTTCAGTTAAGAATGTAAACTATTATTTACATTGATATTTGTATTATAAAAATTAATAATAATTGTTACTGGGGTTTTAACAAAAAGCATAATAATGCTTGTCATTACTTTTCATTCATCTTCGTCGTGAGAAAAAGTCTGAAACCAAATTCTGTATAAAAATATTTTTTTAAATATAGGGTACATTTACAATTTATTTCGAGTCAGTATAAAAATTATTAATAATATTAAAAACTTTACTGTACAAAAACGAAATCTTAAAAAAAACCAACGTGTAGCTAATAGCAATTCGTTTTAATATTTTTGCTATATTATCAATCAAGTTTTCTTATTTTTACCTTCGATTGTTTTCATCAACATTTACTCTTTTTGCAAAGTAAAATTGAACAATAAAATATGAAAATGTTTGTAAATGCAAACTACAATGTTATTTTGAATTTTCTAAAGAAGGAAAACTAATGCAATCAAAAGGTTCAAATTGACACAAATTTCACAACAATGATTATTTCGATAGTTTTTCGTATTTTTAATAAGATTGAAAAATTTAAGTTTCGTTTCGTTGATTTATTATTTGGTTGATTTTGCAGTCTTTCTTAAGCATTTACTTATGTCTGTTTAGATACCTTTGTTTACTTCTGAACGAGAAACTTATCATTTATACCAAAACAGAATTAATTTCGCTTGCAATTTTAAATGGAAATAATTAGAATTATTGTTAATAGATTCAGACAAATTATATCAAATTGCTGCTGCCAAGACGATCGCGATCATCTGAACATCATCAGCATTCTGATCCTATATGATCTAAAATAGCAACTGGGTTGATACTGATATGACATACATATTATAAAATGGATATTATTTTTTAATAGAATAAATAGATAAAAATTGTCTTTAGCCGTGACTCATTTGTCTAAATACTGATAATTACCAAGATGATGGCGAATATTTTTCGAAAATTATATGTCTCGATTAAAAACCTCCTAAAATCAATGAATACGTAGAAAAATAAGCTTTATATGAAGCTTATAATTATAAGTCTTATGGCATAATCGAAATTTGCCAAGGTTTTCCATATTTTTCATTGATTTTGATATTATACTTGAAAGCTTTTACCCAATTATAGAATATAGAGAAATAGATCCGGCAGCTATTTTCAAAACTCAATCGATTTTGAGACTAGTTTGATATCCATGTATAAAGAACTTTTATTTTGGCGTCTTTTGTTTTTTTAATCTAATTTCTTGCAATTACTTCACATCGCTCTGAAGATTATTATTATAGTACAATACGTATTACGTTTTTAATATAATTATGAAAATGAAAAAGAATGCGAATTCATATAGTGAAAAATATATATACGGATCTTCGAACAAAGAAAACTAAGGAATTTTGAAAATAGCTGTACATTGATCAAAAACCTCAGCTGAATAACAGTCTAAATTTTAATATAATCTACGACAAAGGCAAAAATTATTAGTTTATCAATCTGCAAAAACAATATAATGTTTTCTAAATAGAAACTGAAATTGAAAATATACTACAATAATCCAATATAACGTCACTGATTAAAAGCAATAAGAAATTTCTAAAATTACTCCTCAAAATGGTGATATGCTTTAGTCCAGGTAGATGCAATCTTAGATAAATTTGATCTTGTGTCCAAGTGTATTCAATCTTTGAAAAATGACATTGTTATCTGAAATTCACGTCAAAGGACGGTTTAGTTTATCTAAAATGACTGAAATTTTATTTTTGAAAGTCTTATTCCACTTTTACTAATTCCATTTAATTGTGGTGCGATATCTCATAGCTATTGAAAATTATAGGATATAAGTATAAAATGTCATCAATATTAGCCGAATGTCAATAAAATCATAAATAATAAAAGTAAATTGGCGTGTATGGCTACATTCATAATATTATGATTCAAGAGTGATAAAGTCATCAAACTTATGATAAAGAATCATCAAAGATACATACAGACACATCAAATTTGCATTTCATATCTGTTTAAGAGACACGATGGACTAACAAATCTATTAGTATTTCATGATAACAGTGTTGAAGATTGTGATAACTATATATCACAACGTGATAACTGTAATACACGTCTTCAAGAATGCTGTCATAATTTCACACATTTAATAATCATCTAGTATAATCGCCATTAGAACAAAACTAATATGTCAAAACCCGTAATCCTTATACAACTAAAAGAAAAGCGTGAGAAAGCCTAGATTACTACGATACAAGATCACAATTTCAACCTCTTATCTCCGACTTTTATCGATACTTTGCACTGTTTATCAAATTCTTATAAAAATTTAGCTAATTTTCATAGCAATGAAAATCGTACTTCAGTGATATAGCACACATGTGTTCATTTATGATAAAAATAATGCAACACCTTTCATTTAAACTGGGCAATTAGAAAATCAAAATATAGTATAAACATTTCAATTTTATCTTTAAATAACGTTTTGATATCAAATATTTGAACATTTTATCTGAAGATATATTCGAATATTAATCAGATACCTTGTAAATAGAGCATAAATATTTCTTACAACAATTATTCTGATTTCAGAAAGTTCATGAAAGAATTTGACACCATTTTAGAGAATACATTTTATTAAAAATAACATAATAATAACGTTTGACAAAAATTACAAGTGCACAAATTTAACTTTCCTATCCATAAAAGGTTAAAAAAACATATATATGTACACATACAATTAATTGATTTGTTAGCATAGTAAAGATTTTTTGACAAAATTTATTTATATTTTATTTTCAAAAGACACTCTTTATAATTATTGTAATCTTGAAATTTTACAACAAATGCCTTTACTTCAGAATAGTGATTTTTACAATATTATCAAATGAAAAAATTAATAAAGAATGTTATCAATTACTACAAAATGAAGGCATTTGATAGAATTTACATTGTAACTACTTACACATTTGATAGAATTTACAATGTAAATACATCACACATTTGATAGAATTTACATTGTAACTACTTACACATTTGATAGAATTTACATTGTAACTTCTTACACATTTGATACAATTTACAATGTAAATACATCACACATTTGATAGAATTTAAAATGTAAATACATCAAACATTTGATAAAATTTACAATGTAAATACATAACACATTTGATAGAATTTACAATACAACTACATTATAATAAAGAGGAAAGACAAAATCATAAAATTTATTTAAGGATATTTGGCAACAATTAAATATATTGTTATAATTATTTTTATTAAACCTAACAATAAGAATTATATTATTACAATGTATAGATAATATTTTTACTGACAAAATCCAAGATATAGTTCAAAATTTCACAATTCCTTCAATTTATATTTGCTGCTGTGAAACTCTATTATCAGAGAGAGAAAGAGAGAATCTAAGAAAAAAGGAAGTTATTTATTGATTTGTTCATTTCCTTTGTTAGATTTCTACTAAACTATTGTTGACAAATTATTCATCAAGTCTGTACACAGATCGTACAATATGTTTACTTTTATATTTTATTATTATTTATGGAAACTGTGTACAGTTTTTGTCATTGATTTAAAATTTCAGACTGTTTTCAGTAGGACGAATATTGTTGAAATGTTCAATTTAATTTTTAAAAGTATCTGATGTTTCATTTGGAATAAAAGGGAACCAAAATGTTGATGTTTCTTCAGATACGCTCTTGTGACTTCCTGTATTTTTGCCAGCGACTTTGCTTTTGGTTTTTGGTTAGGCCTACGCTTTGGTTTATATTTTTTTATATAATGATTGGTTAAAAGAAAAAGATTCCTAAATCATTTATTTATTATCTTATTAATCCATTCATAAAATTTGAAAGCACACAATTTTCTGAACCGCTTATAAAAGCTTAATCTGAATTTTCAAAAAATGACACATTTTCATTCAGGTTGATTTTCAAACCTTGTTGACACATTTCTAATATAGCCAGCGGCCATTAAACCGCAGATGCAATATTTTTCATAGTTATTTACAATTTTACAATGTTATTCAAATGGATTCTCTTTATTTTGAGCCAATAGACATGTATTCATACACGGGCATCATTATCATCTCTTACAACGAATGGCTTTAATTAAGCGCACCATTATCCAAAATGGCGGAAAATTTAAGAAAATATTATTTCGATCAAATTGGATTTGAAAATAATAAGCTGACCTTTAATCAATATGAAAAACACAACATAAAAACAAATTGCCTCAATTCATATAATACGAGCAGATTAAAAACGACATGCCATTCACTTAAACAAATGTTTGGTAAACTTTCTAACTCAGAAGAGTTGAATAGGTCTTTAACGAAGGGAGTGCTTGAAAAACTCTCGAGAAACTCTTTACAAGGTAGTATTTGAACAGGAGGTTCGTTAGACGACTCTTTCAAACTGAGTCGAGTGCTTTTCATATGTCGTCAATTACAGGCAAATATAAGGCTAAGTTTGGAAATGAAAATTTGAAATGAGATCTTCAATGAGAACGTTCGATTTCGCTTGTTAAATTCACATAACGTGTAATTGAGCCAGGGTCGGGTAGAGAACTAAATTAATATTTGAGCAAATATCTAACAATATAGCTCATAAAGCATCAATGTTAATGGAAGGTTTTCATCTAAAGGTTTGGTCAAGTAGGTTTGTATAGGTCGGAGTAATGATATGTAATTTATCCTATAAAAGTGTGTACATTTGTAAAAACCTATCTGTTAAAGGGTTCTTGTGCTCTCTCTTGTTCCAACACTTGAATCAATTTGATTGAAATTGACAAATGAAGATAAGCAACGACTTGATTGACATATATTTCATATCATATCGGACCACACAGTGGTTATTTTAAAGCGAAAATAACGAGATAATGGGTAAGAGACAATAACAAATAGCCATTTATTAAATAAATTCTTCGCCTAACCCTTTAAGTTGATGATCAAATCATTTCAAATTGATGATCAGACGATCAGACCCCTTAAAATTGATGATCAGACGATCAGACCACTTCAAATTGATGATCAGACAATTTCATATTAATGACCTGATGATCAGACTTTTCAAATTGATGATAAAACCATTTCAAATTAATAGTCAAACTTTTGAATACATTTTCAAATCTTTTCACTCATGACCGAACCCTACCATATAACTAAAAAAACAGATTTCTGCAATACTTTATAAATTATCAGTAACCGCGTAGTTTCTAAATGTTGAAATAGCTGCACAATATTTTATAATAAAGCAAGCGATATGGACCACATACACTCAACTAAAATGATATTAATATTAATACCCTTTAATATCTATCTCACACCTGTTCTATGATATAGAACTACAAATCTTGATCCTTTTTATCTCTTTATTGAAAAATCTTGTTGAGGGATTAAATATTCTCAAGTTATCAGTTGATAGAAACATTGCCCTGTTTTACTGTGTATGGTGTGTTGTGTAAGGGGTACAGACCCGTCACCAGATAGACTCGAGAGGGCTCTGGTCGTGGTTTGAAAGGGATTCGAACCCATTGCAACATTAAATATATACGCTCAATTACATATACAACTCTTGCGTTAAGTTGATATTTTGGTTTTCGGTTTTCGATATTTTTGTGACAATGATAATTTTTATCATCAAGTTATCAACTTATTAGCAAGGTTATTTTTTTTTTAAATAATTGAATTAAAAGGAGTTCCTGTTAAGAAAGAAAGGGCTTTCTAAATCATTATATTATTTAACTTCAGTAGGACCACTGACTAACCATATTGCTTGTAATCTCTTATGACACTTTCCTGAATGCATTGTTTGACAAGAAAATGTATATTTTCTCTGTGAAATGAACTGATTTTTCTGAAAATATTTGAGCTCATGTAATGAAATTACCTTAAGCAGCAGTGTCGTGGCCTGGGGTTGCAGTATTTTAAACTAAACCCAATGGGTCAAATTAATACCCATTCTACAAATCTGTAAATCGACGTGAAAAACCTCTTGACATAGTATTTACCCTATTGTCATCTCATAGATATGAGTTTGTCACCTCGACGGCTTAGCCTTGTCAATCTAAGATATCATATATAAAGAAACTTCGGTGATAAAAAAAGAAATTAATAACATATTCTAACGTAGATTATATTTTTATTTTAATTTATCATATTATTCACACCAATCCACGTTTTTTTCTCTTCTTTGAAAACCGACATATATATTTTTTCACATAATGGTTCTAATCCCCAAATTCCTGAAGGCGAAATTTTTGATCCTTTAGAAGTTACTAATCGGTAAACTACTAAGAATATAGATTTGTATAAAAGATATATCTTTTTATAGATAATTCTTTTTTAATAACCAAGAGTTTACGTATAGTTCAAACGATTGGTGAAGAAATTTTAACACGTGTCTCCTTGTGAATTTCTTAAGATGTTGTCCACACAAATGATTACAATGCTGCTCATCCGTGGTCATAAGATCTGATGATATTCGGCAATAATTGTGTTGTCAACTTATTGATAGCAATGTTTTAAGAAAAGCAGCATTTGGGTTTTAAGGCATGAGAAAATGTTCATAATTATCATGATATAATTTTTTAAGAAATCTTATTGGTACAAATTAGTTGCAAGAAAGAGATCAACCAATCAAGTATAGGCTTTTCTGATTTTAAGGTTGTGACCAAAAACGTCTCGGAATTTTACTAGTACTACATTTTCTGATGCGTTAAACATTATTTAAAACATCTGAAAACAAATTTATTTGAATAGGTTCAAATGTACTGATTAATAAGAAACAAAGACCTGGAAATGGACACTTAAATTAGATACATGCCTCTCAATTAAAACTCTACATAATTTTCAATGGAGTGTCATTGAATGAAATCGATGGTAACCATTTTACAAATCTTCTAGTCACGTAGATGTGTCGGAACAGTGATTAGAACGCACCACTTGGACATGAAGAAACATGTTCGAAAACTGTATCGGTGTAAACGGTGCAAACCCAAATTAATCTCGAGCGACAAAACCATGTTTATCAATCGTGGTATGAATATAAATTAGGTTTGGAATGAGTCTGTCACAATTCTATGATTCCTGTTATTAAGTCGTTTCTTAGTCAGACTAGTTGCAGCCTAATTAATCTTATTGTCAATTACGTTTAATATACTTCCACTTAAAACTCGAATGCTATTTCGCTTCCATTAACTATAATTCGCAATCGATGTCAAACTCTTTATCGTCTCACTCTCGACAAATATTTTCCTATGGCCTGAAACCATGTTTGTTTAACTCTACGACTCTTCACTCGGCCTGTATTGCTAGTTTTTCTAACTAATTTCCAAACTATTTTATCCACTCTATGTACATAAGCAGTGTTTAGAGTAGGTTGTTTTCAGACCAAATAGAGTTGGATACAAACTGTCAATGATTCTACGAATAATTGGAATTGAATAGAATTGTTATTGGCGAGAAAACGATTAACTTGTTCCTTAGTTTATCCACACAAGAACTAAACGTTTTTATTTTTATAAAAATACTGTTCTTAAATCCGACGAGTTCATTAAAGACTTGTTCCCACATTAAGAAAATTAATAATTTTTCATATGATTATATTTCCATTTGCCAATTTTTTTTTTCTTAATTATTTTTTTCATGTCTGTGAAAAAGGGACAATTTATCTTTAATTCAATTACTTATATTCATGGATTTTTTTAACATAAAATACAATAATGACCGAACTAAATAACATTTTTCGTTATTATACAAAAAAAATAAACCAATGAAAATGGATTTTCCTTAAAAAAATTTAAATGTCTAATTGGAAGGAACGAATTAAGATTAGGTATCACGAACTAAACGATGATTTATTTTTTAACTTAATTATATTAGTAGATAATTATATTTTTTCATCAATATAATATACATTATCTTTATAATTATTAGCGCCTTTTTACATCAAAATTATCATTATCAATTATGTTATAATCAGTACATGAACGTAACTGGGTAAAACGACTTTCGATGTTCCAAATAAAGTAAAACAACGCTGGGGCTAGCATATTAGCAAACTAATCATAAGAAAATAGTCGCAATCATATATTTACACTTCTTGTCATTATGATATACTTCCTCATAACATGTTCATTTGCTTCTACCAATTTATTGCCCAACTGATATTTCGGATTTTGTTTGCTGTTTTTTTTTTATTCAATTTTCTGCATGACTTGTATTTCATACCTTTTTTCTTGCAACATTGCAATATGGCTCCATGGCAATTATGTAAAAAAAAACTATGTATGTTGATGTTTCTCTATCTGATGGAAATATTTGACCGACATTAAAATGTTACAGAATAATAAATTAAATAAGACTATTTTGATTTTTAATACAACTAAATAATAACAGTGTTAGAAATTAAATATCACACAGAAAAAACACAAACATAAATTCATCAAAATAGTTCATGCAAAACATCAACAAAATTCAATGAATAAAAACCTACAAGCCAAAACTTTGAACGATGACGCAAGATTTAATTGGTTATTATATATGATATACATATCCCGCTGAGATAATCATAATAACTCAACTATCAAAGACTGACCGCGTGTCAATATTGCCCTCTTAATTATACTAATTAATAAATTATTTGCAATTGACGCTAACAATATTGCACCTAAATACCGTTTTTTTTTGTTTTTTTTAAATGATAAAAATTTTACTTTCATTTCGTTTGTTTATAATATAACCTTTATAAATTTTTCTTCTAATTTTATGATAGGACCGGAAGTTATGTCCATGTTTTTAAAAGCATTCACTGAAAATGCTTAAGTTTATCAAATGTATAAAATGTCTTAATGAATTTTTTTTTCTTTGCAGGTTACATAGTCAAGACCGAAAAAGTCAAATGCACCGAATGGGTGGAGCTAATACCTCGCATGATGATCTTATGACGTCACCTTCGGATGACGATGATGATTTGGATGATATAGACTGTCTTAGTGATTCAAGAAGTGAAACAAGCACACCCTCAACGAGCACAGAACATCATGACGTAGTACACGCAACCTGATGATGCAGTCGTAACAGAAATATTTTGCTTGGCGAATCACAAGCTTAGATCATATTCAGGTATCGTGTCCTTTTCTCGTCTGCACTGATGAAATATTTCGGAGTCACAAACAATTTTTGGAAGACACATTTAAAATCAGTGTGTATTGTGAACTACGTCAGAGAATTGTGTGTATTTGTATAATTGTAGGACAAAGTGCTAATTTATTCATTTTTCTTGAATAATACTGAAAAATGAACTATTTACTATAAACGTATCGTGCGGACGTGTAAATGTGCAGACAAAATTGTGTTAATTTGCACTGCAAATATTTTGTGACGTCACTGATTTTAGTGTATATATTACGAAACTTGAACATAAAGTGAAACGTCACATAAAAGTGAATCGAGCATAATTGTTAATAGTTTACAGATCTAATTTATATAGAAGTATATATAATACTTGTCTAGAACCCTTTTTAAACCTTTGTTGTCTTCTAGGACAAAATGTGATACAGACATAATATATTCAAATATCGAGAGGTCTCTGTGAGGCTTCGATACGATTTATTGAACGTGAGAGATAAACTTCATTTTTTTTTTGGTTTATTTCTACTATAAAGTACTTATTAGAATTTTTTTTGATGTTTTCACACGAGTATTGCTTTGTATTCACACTTCTAGAAATATTGATAGTGCACCGAAAGAGAATAAGAAATCCAGTAATTGAAATCCAACCAGAAATCTTCCCAAATTTCTGCATTTGTACAAGTACGATACCTTTAATTTTTAGAAAATTCAAAGACTTAAAAGTTAAGACTTCCTACCATATTGAATATCTTTGGTCTCGAAGAAGACTATTTAGTCCGTCTGTAGCCTCTCTTGAATGCATTGTCAATGTTGCTGTGCGACTGGGCAGTTAACTGGACATATTTGGTATACAACAAGGATTACGAGAAAACTACAATACAAAAATGTACCAAGTGCAAAATTACTGG
>NW_008710245.1:568381-569231 GCF_000327385.1 Lottia gigantea
TCTTTTTTTTCTTAATTCAAGGGCTACTAGTGCAATTAATACTGAAATTAAAGATTTAGAAAGTAAAGTGGAGAGAGATATATTTTGGAACAAAAGATTGAAGAGTGTACAATATGGTTCTCACAGTTTCAACAAGAATTACGTCTGCTTTCTAAATCAACTCCCTCTAGTGTAGAAGATAGTCAGAAATTACAGATGAATTTTCAAGTGAGTTTCTAGTTCCTGTCATTCATATTTTTACCTGATTATATTATCAGTAACTGTTGAGCCTGTGGGCAGTAACTGTTGAGCCTGTGAGCAGTAAATGTTGAGCCTGTGAGCAGTAAATGTTGAGCCTGTGAGCAGTAACAGTTGAGCCTGTGAGCAGTAACTGTTGAGCCTGTGGACAGTAACTATTGAGCCTGTGGGCAGTAACTGTTGAGCCTGTGAGCAGTAACTGTTGAGCCTGTGGACAGTAACTATTGAGCCTGTGAGCAGTAACTGTTGAGCCTGTGAGCAGTAACTGTTGAGCATGTGAGCAGTAACTGTTGAGCCTGTGAGCAGTAACTGTTGAGCATGTGAGCAGTAACTGTTGAGCCTGTGAGCAGTAACTATTGAGCCTGTGGGCAGTAAATGTTGAGCCTGTGAGCAGTAACTGTTGAGCCTGTGGACAGTAACTGTTGAGCCTGTGAGCAGTAACTATTGAGCCTGTGAGCAGTAACTGTTGAGCCTGTGAGCAGTAACTGTTGAGCCTGTGGGCAGTAACTGTTGAGCCTGTGGGCAGTAACTGTTGAGCCTGTGAGCAGTAACTGTTGAGCCTGTGGGCAGTAACTGTTGAGCCTGTGGACAGTAACTGTTGAGCCTGTGGGCA